>NC_084738.1:3511659-3615833 GCF_033978785.1 Entelurus aequoreus
TGCAAGGGAAGCTCCTTTGGCATTCCTCTCCAACGCCCGAGTGGTGTGGACGCATGGCGTACAAATAGTTAAGATTCTGTACTCCGATACAAGCTGTACACAGACTACTCTAAAGCATATCCAAGAATACTTTTGATAGGTTGGCCCCTTGAGAAAATACAATACGATTCTTAAGGGTGCATCAAGATGAATGGAATATATTGCTGGAAACGTGCCGTGGTAAGAAAAGTTGGTTTTGCATTTTAGGTAGAAACCAAACGCTCAGAGAGCATGTCTCCTAATTGGTGCCGTTTTTGGGGTCTTTATGCACACACCATAAAAATACCCAAATGTTGAAGCACAGTACGTCTGACTATGGTAGCCGTAATGTTCCACATTGCATCGAGAGGTGCGGCTTCGTAGCTTACCAAAGTCGTACTGACTTTGGTAATAATACCCAAAACAATACCCAAATGTTGAAGCACAATACGTCTGACTATGGTAGCCTTAATGCTCCACATTCCATCGAGCGGTGGTGCTTTCGTAGCTTACCAAAGTCATAGTGACTTTGGTAATAATACCCAAAATAATACCCGAATGTTGAAGCACAGTACGTCTGACTATGGTAGCCGTAATGCTCCACATTCCATCGAGCGGTGGTGCTTTCGTAGCTTACCAAAGTTGTACTGACTTTGGTAATAATACCAATAAAACCCATATTTTGAAGCGTAGTACGTCTGACTACGGTAGCCGTAATGCTCCACATTCCATCGAGCGGTGCGGCTGGTAGCTTACCAACGTCGTACTGACTTTGGTAATAGTACCCATAATAATACCCATATGTTGAAGCGCAGTATGTCTGACTACGGTAGCCGTAATGCTCCACATTCCATCGAGCGGTGCAGCTTCGTAGCTTACCAAAGTCGTACTGACTTTGGTAATAATACCCATATGTTGAAGCACAGTACGTCTGACTACGGTAGCCGTAATGTTCCACATTGCACCGAGCGGTGCGGCTTCGTAGCTTACCAAAGTCGTACTGACTCTGGTAATAATACCCACAATAATACCTATAAGTTGAAGCACAGTACGTCTGACTACGGTAGCCGTAATGTTCCACATTGCACCGAGCGGTGCGTCTTAGTAGCTTACCAAAGTCGTACTGAAACACTTGAACAGATTTTTGGAGCGCCCTGTGTAATGTTCTACGTTCTCAATGAAACATCAAAGTGTTGGTGTTGCTTGCTTACGGGTTACTTGCTAGCGTCATTTATTGTACAGGCGTCCACTTGCGGCGCACACGTATCTCTTATGTTTGACAGCCATCTACTGGTCACACTTATCATTACACCATGTACAAAACTAAAATAGCAACCAAAATGAATACGTACATTAGGTCAGTGGTCCCCAACCTTTTTGTAGCTGCGGACCGGTCAACGCTTGAAAATTTGTCCCACGGACCGGTGGGGGGGTGTATTTAAAAAAAAAAGAAAAAATTTTTTTTTTTTTTTTTTTTTACATAAATAAATACAATCATGTGTGTTTACGGACTGTATCCCTGCAGACTGTATTGATCTATATTGATATATAATGTATATATTGTGTTTTTTATGTTGATTTCATAAAAAAAAAAAAAAAAAAAAAAAAAAAAAAAAAAAAAAAAAAAATTTTTTTTTAAATTCTTGTGCGGCCCGGTACCAATCGGTCTGCGGCCCGGTGGTTGGGGACCACTGCATTAGGTTATAATGTCGATGTTTTAGAAATGAAAAACACAGTAGGCTTTTTCCATTGTGCATCCCAGTCCCTATATTTCACTTTCATTTCAATGCAAATGATGACTTAAGGGTGTGTCCAGATAATGTAATATATTGCTGGAAACGTGCAGCTGCAAGTCCTAAGTAATTGATGTAGGTAATTACGCAAGCATCAAGTGTAACCCGTCATGAATACAAATCTGATTAAAAACATTATCTAACAAGATCACAGCATCTCTAATCCACGCCAAAGGGAGGGGGGGGCAAAGTAAAAGTAGTAGTAATGATCACAAATGTCCTCCCCCTCGGCCCGGTTGAGGCACTAGGATGACAACATGAGACGGGGACCAGAGGCCGGGCGGGATGCGGTCCAAAGCACATCAATGGTCACATGACAGGCACGGATCTGCCTTCCCTGATCCTAAATACCACACAATGAAAGTGATGGACCACCATGGGGACAAGACTTTTGGCTTTTTGGGCCATCCATTTGCCTTTTGAAAGCAGTACAATTCTTTAAGATGTCAATAAACTTCTCAATCAATCAATCAATCAATCAATCAATCAATGAGTTTCATTCAAATAAAACAACACTCCCGTCGAAGTATGCGCACTTGAAGGCATTTCATTAACGGATCTTAGAGAACTCTGATCTAAACATCTTTACATGGTAGTAACACCAATTTTACATAGCCGTATACACCTTTTTTATATAGTCGTCTACACCTTTTTTATATAGTTGTATACACCTTGTTTACACAGCCATATACACCTTTTTTACATAGTCGTATACACCTTTTTTTATATAGCCGTATACAACTTTTTTCATAGTCGTATACACCTTTTTTTATATAGCCGTATACACCTTTTTTACATAGCCGTATACACATTTTTTATATAGCCATATACACACCTTTTTTCATAGCAGTATACACCTTTCTTACATAGTCCTAACACTTTTTTTACATAGCCGTATACACCTTTTTTTTACATAACCCTATACACCTTTTTTACATAGCCATATACACCTTTTTTTACATAGCCGTATACACATTTTTTTACATAGCCGTATACACCTTTTTTACATAGCCATATACACCTTTTTTAAAATAGCCGTATACACCTTTTTTTTTACATAACCCTATACACCTTTTTTTACATAGCCGTATACACCTTTTTTACATAGCCATATACACCTTTTTTAAAATAGCCGTATACACCTTTTTTTACATAGCCGTATACACACCTTTTTTACATAGCCGTATACACACCTTTTTTTACATAGCCGTATACACACCTTTTTTACATAGCCGTATACACACCTTTTTTACATAGCCGTATACACCTTTTTTCATAGCAGTATACACCTTTCTTACATAGTCCTAACACTTTTTTTTACATAGCCGTATACACCTTTTTTTTTACATAACCCTATACACCTTTTTTACATAGTCATATACACCTTTTTTTACATAGCCGTATACACCTTTTTTCATAGCAGTATACACTTTTTTAACATAGCCATATACACATTTTTTTACATAGCCATATACACCTTTTTTACATAGCCGTATACACCTTTTTTCATAGCCGTATACACCTTTTTTACATAGCCGTATACACCATTTTTTATATAGCCGTATACACCTTTTTTAATATAACCGTATACACCTTTTTACATAGCCGTATACACCTTTTTTACATAGCTGTTTACACTTTTTTTTCATAGCCGTATACATCTTTTTTTATATAGCCGTATACACCTTTTTTACATAGACATATACACCTTTTTTTTTAAAATCGTCGTAACATCTTTTTTACATAACCGTATACACCTTTTTTACATAGTCGTATACACCTTTTTTTACATTGTCATAACATCTTTTTTACAGAGCCATATACACCTTTTTTACATAGATGTATACACCTGTTTTTCATAGCCGTATACATCTTTTTTCATAGCCGTATACACCTTTTTTCATAGCCGTATACATCTTTTTTTCATAGCCGTACACACCTTTTTTCATAGCCGTATACACCTTTTTTACATAGCCGTATACACCTTTTTTACATAGTCGTAACACTTTTTTGCATAGTCGTAATTATTAATATTTTTTTTACATAGTCTTAACACCTTTTTTACATAGCCGTATACACCTTTTTTGCATAGTCGTAATTATTATTTTTTTTTTTACATAGTCTTAACACCTTTTTTACATAGCCGTATACACCTTTTTTTACATAGCCGTATACACCTTTTTTACATAACCGTATACACCTTTTTTTATAGCCATATACACCTTTTTTTACATAGCCATATACACCTTTTTTAAAATAGCCGTATACACCTTTTTTTACATAGCCGTATACACCTTTTTTCATAGCCGTATACACCTTTTTTACTTAGTCGTAACACTTTTTTTACATAGCCGTATACACCTTTTTTACATAGCCGTATACACCTTTTTACATAGCCGTATACACACCTTTTTTTTTACATAGCCGTATACACCTTTTTTCATAGCAGTATACACCTTTCTTACATAGTCCTAACACTTTTTTTTACATAGCCGTATACACGTTTTTTTTACATAGCCGTATACACCTTTTTTCATAGCAGTATACACCTTTTTTACATAGTCATATACACTTTTTTTACATAGCCGTATACACCTTTTTTCATAGCAGTATACACCTTTTTTACATAGCCATATACACCTTTTTTTACATAGCCGTATACACTTTTTTTACACAGCAGTATACACCTTTTTTCATAGCCGTATACACCATTTTTTATATAGCCGTATACACCTTTTTTACATAGCTGTATACACCTTTTTTACATAGCCGTATACACTTTTTTTCATAGCGTATACATCTTTTTTTATATAGCCGTATACACCTTTTTTACATAGCCGTATACACCTTTTTTTAAATCGTCGTAACTTTTTTTTTACATAACTGTATACACCTTTTTTACATAGCCGTATACACCTTTTTTACATAGCCGTATACACCTTTTTACATAGTCGTAACAATTATTATTATTTTTTTTTACATATGGTAGTGTTAACACCTTTTTTACATAGCCGTATACACCTTCTTTACATAGCTGTATACACCTTTTTTACATAGCCGTATACACACCTTTTTTTACATAGCCGTATACACCTTTTTTCATAGTCATATACACCTTTTTTCATAGCCGTATACACCTTTTTTACATAGCCGTATACACCTTTTTTACATAGCCGTTTACACCTTTTTTACATAGCCATGTACACCATTTTACATAGTCATAACACTTTTTTGCATGGTCATACTTTAATTTTTTTTTTTACAGTCTTAACACCTTTTTTACATAGCCGTAGTCGTAACACCTTTACATCGTGGTAACATCTTTACATAGTCGTTACGTCTTGGCAAAACAGGCCCAGAGCATAATACTGCCACCACCATGCTTGACGGTAGGCATGGTGTTCGTGGGATTAAAGGCCTCACCTTTTCTCCTCCAAACATATTGCTGGGTATTGTGGCCAAACAGCTCAATTTTTGTTTCACCTGACATCACATGGTCAAAGATAAGACCTTGTGGAGGAAAGTTCTGTGGTAAAACTTTATATTTTCAAAGATTTGTTGGGTGTGGCTTAAATACGGGTGCGATCTGTAGCCAGGGAAATATGGTAATTGTACTTTTACACGCATAGCCAAGAAACTTAAAAATAGCTACCATTGCTCCCTAAAATGTTTAACAAACTCACGAATACTCTTTCAAACCTTTTTAGGCGACAAGAGGGGGGAAATAAATGAATACACAGCCGTATACACCTTTTTACATAGTCGTAACAATTATTATTATTTTTTTTACATAGTCTTAACACCTTTTTTACATAGCCGTATAGACCTTCTTTACATAGCCGTATATACCTTTTTTAATAGCCGTATACACCTTTTTTCATAGCCGTATACACCTTTTTTACATAGCCGTTTACACCTTTTTTACATAGCCGTATACACCTTTTTTCATAGCCGTATACACCTTTTTTCATAGCCGTATACACCTTTTTTACATAGCCGTATACACCTTTTTTACATAGCCGTTTACACCTTTTTTACATAGCCATATACACCATTTTACATAGTCATAACACTTTTTTGCATTGTCATACTTTAATTTTTTTTTTTACAGTCTTAACACCTTTTTTACATAGCCGTATACACCTTTTTTACATAGCCGTATACACCTTTTTTACATAGCCGTAGTCGTAACACCTTTACATCGTGGTAACATCTTTACATAGTCGTTACGTCTTGGCAAAACAGGCCCAGAGCATAATACTGCCACCACCATGCTTGACGGTAGGCATTGTGTTCGTGGGATTAAAGGCCTCACCTTTTCTCCTCCAAACATATTGCTGGGTATTGTGGCCAAACAGCTCAATTTTTGTTTCACCTGACATCACATGGTCAAAGATAAGACCTTCTGGAGGAAAGTTCTGTGGTAAAACTTTATATTTTCAAAGATTTGTTGGGTGTGGCTTAAATACGGGTGTGATCTGTAGTCTGGGAAATATGGTAATTGTACTTTTACACACATAGCCAAGAAACTTAAAAATAGCTACCATCGCTCCCTAGAATGTTTAACAAACTCACAAATACTCTTTCAAACCTTTTTAGGCGACAAGAGGGGGAGAATAAATGAAAGGCAGCGGTTCAGAAAAAAGGTAAGTCTCAGCAGACGCTCTTCAAAGACGACGTCTCTCGAAAGAGACCGCAAAAGACGAGCGCCACCAATCACTGGTTCATCTGCTCCAGTATTCGCCCGCCAATAGTCGGGTCTGGTTGAAGTGTGAACCTGGACGGGGATGAGTCGCGTCGGTGAGGATTTTACCTGACAATAACCTCGCGTGGGGTTTGTTTTCTCCCTCCCTGCGCCGGAGATAGTCGCCATGGCAGCCTTATCGCCACGCTACATGCGATCGGCGGGACACAACTTCGCCTGGTCGCTGGCTCGTGAACAAACGCCGCTCACCGTAGGACCGATTCCCGGGGCCGTCTATGCGTGTCGCTCCGTCGCACCTGTTAGCCCGCCGTCTCCGCCCCCGCCCGGCTCTCAGGAATGACTAACTAGCTCAGCTGTCTGACGCGCGGCGAACGCAACAGCTGGATGCGCTAATCAGGATGGATTTGCCACAACGGACGGCGCACCTGTGCTACGGTGTTATATGACTCCGAAGGATGCTCCGCTTTGCTTCATTAGCATCGTGACAGACCATCCATCTGTATGCATTCAAAAAAAAAAGTCTACACATTTGGGATAAGTGCGTATTTTCACACCTGTTTTAACGTGTACCCGTGCATCTCATTTGAATACATTTCCATGATGAACTGCGGGGAAAATTGATGACTAGAATAAAAAAACATTGGCGCCTTTTTGGCCACTGAAGGACACCGTACAAAGCAGGGACAATGAGTAGGAAGGTCAGTCTCATTTAAAGGCTTACTGAAAGCCACTACTAGCGACCACGCAGTCTGATAGTTTATATATCAATGATGAAATCTTAACATTGCAACACATGCCAATACGGCCGGGTTAACTTATAAAGTGACATTTAAAACTTCCCGGGAAATATCCGGCTGAAACGTCGCGGTATGATGACGTATACACGTGACGAAGTCAGAGTAACGGAAGTTATGGTACCCGTAGAATCCTATACAAAAAGCTCTGTTTTCATTTCATAATTCCACAGTATTTTGGACATCTTTTGCAATTTGTTTAATGAACAATGAAGGCTGCAAAGAAGACAGTTGTAGGTGGGATCGGTGTATTAGCAGCGGACTACAGCAACACAACCAGGA
This sequence comes from Entelurus aequoreus, assembly GCF_033978785.1. NCBI lineage: Eukaryota > Metazoa > Chordata > Actinopteri > Syngnathiformes > Syngnathidae > Entelurus > Entelurus aequoreus. Next base: position 3,519,252 of record NC_084738.1, read on the forward strand.
GGACTTTGTTGGACCGCTAGCCGCGCTAGCCGCCGACCTCACCTTGACTTCCTACGTCTCCGGGCCGCCAAACGCATCGGGTGAAGTCCTTCGTCCTTCTGCCGATCGCTGGAACGCAGGTGAGCACGGGTGTTGATGAGCAGATGAGGGCTGGCGTAGGTGGATAGCTAATGTTTTTATCATAGCTCTGTGAGGTCCCGTTGCTAAGTTAGCTTCAATGGCGTCGTTAGCAACAGCATTGTTAACCTTCGCCAGCCTGGAAAGCATTAACCGTGTATTTACATGTCCACGGTTTAATAGTATTGTTGATTTTCTGTCTATCCTTCCAGTCAGGGGTTTATTTCTTTTGTTTCTATCTGCATTTAAGCCCGATGTGCTATCACGTTAGCTCCGTAGCTAAAGAGCTTCGCCGGTGTATTGTCGTGGAGATAAAAGTCACTGTGAATGTCCATTTCGCGTTCTCTACTCTCATTTTCAAGAGGATATAGTATCCCAGGTGGTTTAAAATACAAATCCGTGATCCACAATAGAAAAAGGAGAAAGTGTGGAATCCAATGAGCCAGCTTGTACCTAAGTTACGGTCAGAGCGAAAAAAGATACGTCCTGCACTACACTCTAGTCCTTCACTCTCACGTTCCTCATCCACGAATCTTTCATCCTCGCTCAAATTAATGGGGTAATCGTCGCTTTCTCGGTCCGAATCGCTCTCGCTCCATTGTAAACAACGGGGAAATGTGAGGAGCCTTTCAACCTGTGACGTCACGCTACTTCCGCTACAGGCAAGGCTTTTTTTTTTATCAGCGAGCAAAAGTAGCGAACTTTATCGTCGATGTTCTCTACTAAATCCTTTCAGCAAAAATATGGCAATATCGCGAAATGATCAAGTATGACACATAGAATGGATCTGCTATTCCCGTTTAAATAAATAAAAATCATTTCAGTAGGCCTTTAAGTAAGCAAAGACAATAATAAACATATTTTCCATATTTTTCGGACCATAGGGCGCACCTTGAGGAAGGTCAATTCAGGTCTATTTTCATACAAAAGGCGCATTAGAGGGGTCATGTTATTCGTTTTTGTTGTAGATTTTTATGTTGCATAGATTACGTTTTACAGACCGTTTTCAAGCCGCTTGCTGACCCGTCCCTTCAGGATGCACTGTTTTGTGGGCGGTCTTACTTACGTGCCTCCACTTTGACATAGGGGTGTAACGGTACACAAAAAGGTCACGGTTCGGTTCATTTACGGTACAGTAAGAAAACAACAAAATATATATTTTTTGGTTATTTATTTACCAAATTTGTAAACAATGGCTTTATCCTTTTAACATTGGGAACACTATAATAATTCAGTGTTTCCCATAAACTGCCAACATATCTGTGGCGGTGGGGGCGTGGCTATGGGCGTGGTCACCATGACATCATCGAGTAATTTGCATAATGTACTACAATGATTTGATTTTCTCTAAAAAGGCTCAAAAAATGTATACTTACTAATTAATAATAACAGATTTGTTTTAAACGTCCATCCATCCATTTTACAATATAATTACAACACTTTATGTACATATTTATATACAGATTTGAACAATAAGTTATTCACTGAAATATATTTATTAATTGTGGTTCTTACAAAAAATATATCTTATAAAATATAAAAGCTAAAATGTCTCTTAAAGCTCTGCCCCTTTAATTAGTGCATACTAAATAATTTAACTTTAGCCTACTACTACAAGCATATTATTTACCAGCAACATAAAGTGAAACAGAGGCAGAGGTGTCCTGCCACAGTCAGTAACAAATAAACAGAAAACAGTAGTGGTGGTAGATAGATACAGAGCTTCATCAAACATCTGATCCACTGAACAAAGAGCTGCAATTTTAAAATTTTTTTAATTTGTGGCGGACGTAATTCTTTCGTGGCGGGCCGCCACAAATAAATGAATGTGTGGGAAACCCTGTAATTCTGCCCACGTTAATCAACATTAAACTGCCTCAAGTTGATGCTCAGATTAAATAAAATGACACAACTTTTCTTCTACATATAAAAAGTGCAACATTAAACAGTTTCAAGTCAACTCATCATGCTTAATTTATTACAGCATTTGAGAAGCCTGTATTTGATTTATTATGTAAATGTTATAATTTAATCAACATGTGATAGCAGGGACCCTGCCATTCAAAACTAGGCTGCTACATTACTAATGATTAATGTACTATAGCTGAAAAAATAGTACAATAGCAATAGGAGAGACTATTCATCCCTGAATACCATGGAGTTCATGTAGGCTTAATGATGCACTTACATTATTATATCAACTATCAGAGACAGAAACTCTTCGATTAACATAATGTCCTTTTTTGCTGCTTCAACACAGCTCAATCAACACAGAAAAAGGTAAAGTGAAATAACAGAGAGACAGAGCTTTGCTGTCCGTAACACACACACACACACACACACACACACACACACACACACACACACACACACACAAACACAAACACACACACACACACACACACACACACACACACACACACACACACACACACACACACACACACACACACACACACACACACACACACACACACACACAGCTAACGTTACGCTAAAAGCGAATTAGCCGTCACCTCAAGCCAGGGCTGCGAGCGAGCTTAGCTGCCGTTTAGGTTTCTAGAAGGTCAACGGGCACATAGTGATGTTACTAATAGTTGACTGGGAGGTGTTTATTATAATTTGGGGAGACTCCGCAGCCTGATGATTACCTGCTAAACACTAAGCACTGACTACATGCGCTCTAAATACGCACTGCTGATTGGCTGTTACCGCTCTGTTTGTAACCAGTCAGATGGTTGTGTGGGTGGGACAATGCTGGGTGCTGTGTAGAGACCTGACACAGACAGAGGCAGAAGGAAGCGAGGGCGGCTTCTTAATATGTTCGTGTGGAAACTCGTTCGGTACACCTCCGAACCGAACTGAAACCCCCGTACCGAAACGGTTCAATACAAATACACGTACCATTACACCCCTACTTTGACAGCGTCTCCTTCCCGTCATCTTTGTTTTACCGGCGGTTTTTAAGCCGCTTCCATAGCGAATCTACTGACAGATATAATTTAGAACTGTACGCTATTTGTATTAGAAATGGCAACAGCGGAGGATGAAGGCCTTATGCAGATCCCAAATACACATCAGCAGGTACCGATAGGTAAGAAAAGTTGGTTTTGCATTTAAGGTCAGCATGTCTCCTAGTTGTCATTTTGGGGTCTTTATAGACACACCATAATAATACCCGAATGTTGAAGCACAGTACGTCTGACTATGGTAGCCGTAATGCTCCACATTCTAATCAAGTGGTGCGGCTTCGTAACTTACCAAAGTCGTACTGAATTTGGTAATAATACCCATAATAATACCCATATGTTGAAGCACAGTACGTCTGACTACAGTAGTCAGAATGCTCCACATTCCAACAAGCACTGCGGCTTTGTAGCTTACCAAAGTCGTACTGACTTTGGTAATAACACCCTAATAATGCCCATATGTTGAAGCACAGTACGTCTGACTATGGTAGTCAGAATGCTCCACATTCCATCAAGCGGTGCGGCTTCGTAGCTTACCAAAGTCGTACTGACTTTGGTAATAACACCCTTAATAATACCCATATGTTGAAGCACAGTACGTCTGACTATGGTAGTCAGAATGCTCCACATTCCAACAAGCGGTGCGGCTTCGTAGCTTACCAAAGTCGTACTGAAACATTTGAACAGATTTTTGAGCACCGACCACAATGGCGGACGCCCGCAAAACGTCGGCACTTATGCAGATCCCAAATACACATCAGCAGGTACCGATAGGTAAGAAAAGTTGGTTTTGCATTTTAGGTCGAAACAAAATGCCAGATAGCATGTCTCCTAATTGGTGCCATTTTGGGGTCTTTATAGACACACCATAATCAATCAATCAATCAATGTTTATTTATATAGCCCTAAATCACAAGTGTCTCAAAGGGCTGTACAAGCCACAACGACATCCTCGGTACAGAGCCCACATACGGGCAAGGAAAAACTCACCCCAGTGGGACGTCGGTGAATGACTATGAGAAACCTTGGAGAGGACCGCATATGTGGGTAACCCTAATACCCGAATGTTGAAGCACAGTACGTCTGACTACGTTAGCTCTAATGCTCCACATTCCATCGAGCGGTGCAGCTTTGTAGCTTACCAAAGTCGACTTTGGTAATAACACCCATAATAATACCCATATGTTGAAGCACAGTACGTCTGACTATGGTAGCCGTAATGCTGCACATTCCATCAAGCGGTGCGGCTTTAGATATCATTTATACACACATACACCTCGGCCCCACCAGACACATTTTGTCATCATGCACATAACGCAGACTGGCACTGGCTTCATTACCCAGCACCGGAGTCAGGTCCTCCACCACACACTAGGTTCCAGCAGCTTAAAGAACCCTCTTGGGGAGCCAGACAGCGTGGAGCGTTTTATCTCAGGACACGGTCTGATGGACATGTGCAAACACACAATGGCACGGGGCCCCACTCCCACTACTGCCATCTAAAGCCTATGACAACAACACCCGCAATTTATGGCATCTTTAAGCATGCAGTGGAATTGAAGGCATCCAAACCGCAATCTAAGGGGACATGTTTAGAGCCTCCTACGAGCAAAGCGCGAACCCCATTTACAGTACGCCCATCAGATGAGGTCAACACCCGGTTGCTATGGTAACCGACACGCTGTGTATCGGGAGGAAAATGATGGCGATCGATAGGTATTGATCCCCAATAGGTCCTGTCAGGGGTCATTGTGCAGGGTAAACAACGGTTTAGACTAGAGATGTCCGATAATGGCTTTTTCGCCGATATCCGATATTCCGATATTGTCCAACTCTTAATTACCGATTCCGATATCAACCGATACCGATATATACAGTCGTGGAATTAACACATTATTATTAGGGATGTCCGATAATGGCTTTTTGCCGATATCCGATATGCCGATATTGTCCAACTCTTTAATTACCGATATCAACCGATACCGATATCAACCGATATATACAGTCGTGGAATTAACACATTATTATTAGGGATGTCCGATAATGGCTTTTTGCCGATATCCGATATGCCGATATTGTCCAACTCTTTAATTACCGATATCAACAGATACCGATATCAACCGATATATATACAGTCGTGGAATTAACACATTATTATTAGGGATGTCCGATAATGGCTTTTTGCCGATATCCGATATGCCGATATTGTCCAACTCTTTAATTACCGACACCGATGTCAACCGATACCGATATCAACCGATATATACAGTCGTGGAATTAACACATTATTATTAGGGATGTCCAATAATGGCTTTTTGCCGATATCCGATATGCCGATATTGTCCAACTCTTTAATTACCAATATCAACCGATACCGATATCAACCGATATATACAGTCGTGGAATTAACACATTATTATTAGGGATGTCCGATAATGGCTTTTTGCCGATATCCGATATGCTGATATTGTCCAACTCTTTAATTACCGATATCAACCGATACCGATATCAACCGATATATACAGTCGTGGAATTAACACATTATTATTAGCAATGTCCGATAATGGCTTTTTGCCGATATCCGATATGCCGATATTGTCCAACTCTTTAATTACCGATATCAACCGATACCGATATCAACCGATATATACAGTCGTGGAATTAACACATTATTATTAGGGATGTCCGATAATGGCTTTTTGCCGATATCCGATATGCCGATATTGTCCAACTCTTTAATTACCGATATCAACCGATACCGATATCAACCGATATATACAGTTGTGGAATTAACACATTATTATTAGCAATGTCTGATAATGGCTTTTTGCCGATATCCGATATGCCGATATTGTCCAACTCTTTAATTACCGATATCAACCGATACCGATATCAACCGATATATACAGTCGTGGAATTAACACATTATTATTAGGGATGTCCGATAATGGCTTTTTGCCGATATGCTGATATTGTCCAACTCTTTAATTACCGATACCGATGTCAACCGATACCGATATCAACCGAAATATACAGTCGTGGAATTAACACATTATTATGCCTAATTTGGACAACCAGGTATGGTGAAGATAAGGTACTTTTTAAAAAAATGAATCAAATAAAATAAGATAAATAAATTAAAAACATTTTCTTGAATAAAAAAGAAAGTACAACAATATAAAAACAGTTACATAGAAACTAGTAATGAATGAAAATGAGTAAAATTAACTGTTAAAGGTTAGTACTATTAGTGGAGCAGCAGCACGCACAATCATGTGTGCTTACGGACTGTATCCCTTGCAGACTGTATTGATATATATTGATATATAATGTAGGAAGCAGAATATTGATAACAGAAAGAAATGGGGGAGGGAGGTTTTTTGGGTTGGTGCACCAATTGTAAGTGTATCTTGTGTTTTTTATGTGGATTTAATTAAAAAAAATAAAAATAAAAATAAATAAATAAATTTAAAAAACGATACTGATAACAAAAAAAACGATACCGATAATTTCCGATATGACATTGTAACGCATTTATCGGACATCCCTAATTATTATGCCTAATTTTGTTGTGATGCCCCGCTGGATGCATTAAACAATGTAACAAGGTTTTCCAAAATAAATCATAGGGGGAAGTGGGGGGGTGTGTACTGTAGCGTTTGTGCTGCAAGGGGTTCTGGGTACTTGTTATGTTGTGTTACGGTGCGGATGCTCTCCCGAAATGTGTTTGCCATTCTTGTTTGGTGTGGGTTCACAGTGTGGCGCATATTTGTAACAGTGTTAAAGTTGTGTATACGGCCACCCTCAGTGTGACCTGTATGGCTGTTGACCAAGTATGCCTTGCATTCACTTGTGTGTGTGAAAAGACGTAGATATTACGTGACTGGGCCGGCACGAAAAGGCAGTGCCTTTAAGGCACGCCCCCAATATTGTTGTCTGGGTGGAAATCGGGAGAAATTCGGGAGAATGGTCGCCCCGGGAGAGGCACTGAAATACGGGAGTCTCCCGGGGAAATCGGGAGGGTTGGCAAGTATGACTGGGAGACGCAACTGCTCTGTGCTTCTCCCTACGTCCGTGTACCACTCCGTACAGCGGCGTTTTAAAAAGTCATAAATTTTACTTTTCGAAACCGATACCGATAATTTCCGATATTACATTTTAAAGCATTTATCGGCCGATAATATCGGCAGTCCGATATTATCGGCCATCTCTAGTTTAGACCAGTGGAACCTCCATTTACTCCACACTGAATGAAAACATGCTCTGGTGTACGAACCTCGTCTCCGCGTACGAAGGTTTCATTCACCTCAAAGTACAGTTATTTTGTGCCCGGCAGCACATCCATTATGGGCGGGAAAATGGATTAATCCTGAGTAATCACGGGTGATTACTCCCGTGTAGGGTTGTACGGTATACTGGTATTAGTATAGTACCAAGATACTATTGAGTCATATTCGGTACTATACTACCTCTAAAAAGTACCAGTCCCCCCCTGTCGTCGTCACTTCGTGACATTGCTGGTTTACGAGCAGAGGAGCATGTTCGGCAGCGCACAGTCACAGAGTATTTACAAGCAGACACAGTTTGTAGACAGAAAAAGGGAGAACGGACGCATTTTGGCTTAAAAACTGACGATAAAGGTGAAGTTATAACACTGAAACGCCCTCAGGAAGAGGTGCTTTAACACATGGCTAGCTAGCTAGCGGCTAACGTCTTCTAAATCACTAATCCTTGTCTCCGTGGCAACAAATAAAGTAAGTTTCTTACAAGTAGCATTACCACTGCAGGACGAGGAATAGCTAAACATGCTTCACTACACACCGTAGCTCACCGCCGTCACAATGTAAACAAACGCAAAGGTGGATCTACACCTGACATCCACTGTAATGATACCAAGTACAGGAGCGTATCTAGTCGATACTACTATGATTACATCTATATTTTTTAGCATCACAACATCTTCTTCTTTTTTTTTTTTAAATGTATATTATATTAATATGTCCCTGGACACATGAGGACTTTGAATATGACCAATGTAGGATCCTGTAACTACTTGGTATCAGATCCATACCTAAATGTGTGGTATCATCCAAAACTAATGTAAAGTATCAAACAACAGAAGAAGAAGTGATTATTACATTTGAACAGAAGTGTAGATAGAACATGTTAAAAGAGAAAGTAAGCAGATATTAACAGTAAATGAACAATTAATAATTCATTTTCTACCACTTGTCCTTAATAATTTTGACAAAATAATAGAATGATAAATGACACAATATGTTACTGCATATGTCAGCAGACTAAATTAGGAGCCTTTGTTTGTTTACTTACTACTAAAAGACAAGTTGTCTCGTATGTTCACTATTTTATTGAAGGACAAACTTGCAATAAGAAACATATGTTTAATGTACACTAAGATTTGTTTTTAAAATAAAGCTAATAATGCAATTTTTTTGTGGTTCCCTTTATTTAGAAAAGTATCAAAAAGTACCGAAAAGTATCAAAATAATTTTGGTACCGGTACTAAAATATTGGTACCGGGACAACACAAGTTCAAAGTGTACCAACTTTCACTAAAATATGGACTTTTGTCGAGGCTGAAACCCATTACTCATATTTACATTGTTTCTTATGGAAACAAAATTGCTTCAATATACAAACTTTTCTAACAACAAACCTTGTTCAGGAACCGTTTAACTGCGTAAATCGAGGTTCCACTGTGATGTGGTCGAGGTAGGGTTTTACGTCATACCAGTACTAGTATAGTACCCCGATACTAATCAATCATATTCGGTACTATACCGCCTCTAAAAAGTACCGGTCCCCGCCCCCCCCCCCTTTTTACGTCGTGAAATTGCTGGTTTTACGAGCATTGGAGCATGTTCGGCAGCGCACAATCACTGAGCACTGTTTATAAACTCAGGAAATATGTCCCTGGACACATGAGGACTTTGAATATGACCAATGTAGGATCCTGTTACTACTTGGTATCGGATCCATACCCATATTTGTGGTATCATCCAAAACTAATGTAAAGTATCAAACAACAGAAGAAGAAGTGATTATTACATTTGAACAGAAGTGTAGATAGAACATGTTAAAAGAGAAAGTAAGCAGATATTAACAGTAAATGAACAATTAATAATTCATTTTCTACCACTTGTCCTTAATAATGTGGACAAAATAATAGAATGATAAATGACACAATTTGTTACCCGGCGGCTAAATTAGGAGCCTTTGTTTGCTTACTTACTACTAAAAGACAAGTTGTCTCGTATGTTCACTATTTTATTTAAGGACAAACTTGCAATAAGAAACATATGTTTAATGTACACTAAGATTTGTTGTTAAAATAAAGCTAATAATGCAATTTTTTTGTGGTTCCCTTTATTTAGAAAAGTATCAAAAAGTACCGAAAAGTATCAAAATAATTTTGGTACCGGTACTAAAATATTGGTACCGGGACAACACAAGTTCAAAGTGTCCAAACTTTTACTAAAATATGGACTTTTGTCGAGTTTGAAACTAGGGATGTCCGATAATATCGGCCTGGCCGATAAATGCGTTAAAATGTAATATCGGAAATTATCGGTATCGTTTTTTTTAATTATCTGTATCGTGTGTTTTTTTTGGGTTTTTTTTAAATTAAATCAACATAAAAAACACAAGATACACTTACAATTAGTGCACCAACCCAAAAAACCTCCCTCCCCCCCATTTCTTTCTGTTATCAATATTCTGGTTCCTACATTATATATCAATATATATCAATACAGTCTGCAAGGGATACAGTCCGTAAGCACACATGATTGTGCGTGCTGCTGCTCCACTAATAGTACTAACCTTTAACAGTTAATTTTACTCATTTTCATTCATTACTAGTTTCTATGTAACTGTTTTTATATTGTTTTACTTTCTTTTTTATTCAAGAAAATGTTTTTAATTTATTTATCTTATTTTATCATTATTTTTAAAAAAGTACCTTATCTTCACCATACCTGGTTGTCCAAATTAGGCATAATAATGTGTTAATTCCACGACTGCATATATCGGTTGATATCGGTATCGGTAATTAAAGAGTTGGACAATATCGGATATCGGCAAAAAGCCATTATCGGACATCCCTAGTTGAAAGCCATTATTCTTATGGAAAAAATTGCTTCAATATACAAACTTTTCTAACCCTGTTCAGGAACCGTTTAACTGCGTAAAATGAGGTTCCACTGTACTTCATCGTGACGTGTACCCCCCCCCCCCCCCCCAAAAAAAAAATGGGATTCTTACCTTCACAGATCCGGTCCAGCCGCTGCCTCTTCACTTTGTGTTTGTCTGTGAGGGACATGGCGTCAAAGGACGGCACGGCACGGCTCGGCTTGGCGGCGGCGGCGAGGGGGCGGGGAGGCCTCTCCTCCTCAGGTGCGACGACGGATAAAAATGTTCGAGACCGCCTAGTGCACTGTCGGCACGTCTCCCCGGGGCATAACGCCTCGGCTCATACACCTGCGGGGGGGGGGGGGGGGGGGGGAGAAAAAAAAAAAAATGCGCTTGAACTCCAAAACAACACAAGGAGGCACTTAAGTGCCTGCGAACGGAATATCCCTCATTCTTTTCAATGGTTCAATGGTTCCCTGACGGAACCATTGCTACGTGAGAGACTCCTGGGATAAATGGAGAATCATGTGCCTCTCAGTCCTTTCCATCGAGGACGTGGAAGACATCTCCCTATTTGGAACCGTGATCGCGGGGCACCTGCTGATTGGACTGGGCATTGCTCTGGTGTATCGTCAAATTCGTAAGACGATGGCAGCCACTCAAGGGGCCCCCAAAGGCTGTTCGTCGCAATGGAAGGTGGGATCACAGACTGGGGCGATTTATGAACTGAATCGCAAAATGGATCACATCATGGAAAAGCTTAGACTTAGACTTCCTTTTTATTGTCATTCAAATTTGAACTTTACAGCACAGATAAGAACAACATTTGGTTACATAAGCTCATGGCAGTGCAGGATAAAAAAGCAATAAGGTGCATATATAAATAAATAAATATATATAAATAATGTATAAATATATACACTACCGTTCAAAAGTTTGGGGTCACCCAAACAATTTTGTGGAATAGCCTTCATTTCTAAGAACAAGAATAGACTGTCGAGTTTCAGATGAAAGTTCTCTTTTTCTGGCCATTTTCAGCGTTTCATTGACCCCACAAATGTGATGCTCCAGAAACTCAATCTGCTCAAAGGAAGGTCAGTTTTGTAGCTTCTGTAACGAGCTAAAGTGTTTTCAGATGTGTGAACATGATTGCACAAGGGTTTTCTAATCATCAATTAGCCTTCTGAGCCAATGAGCAAACACATTGTACCATTAGAACACTGGAGTGATAGTTGCTGGAAATGGGCCTCTGTAGATATTGCACCAAAAAGCAGACATTTACAGCTAGAATAGTCATTTACCACATTAGCAATGTATAGAGTGTATTTCTTTAAAGTTAAGACTAGTTTCAAGTTATCTTCATTGAAAAGTACAGTGCTTTTCCTTCAAAAATAAGGACATTTCAATGTGACCCAAACTTTTGAACGGTAGTGTATATAAAATAAATAAATATATATAAATAGATTACTGTACAGATAAATATATTGCACTTTTCCACATGCGTCCACGTTTATGGATGCATGTTATATTGTCTTTTTTACTAAAAGCTGGTTGAAAGGGAAAAAATTGGATATGAGGGCCAGCATGGACGAATAGAACAGACAAGCCATTGTAATGTCTGCTCGCGGAAATACAAAAATCCTAATGTACGATTTGACTCCCTCCAGTGGCCTTGACGCAGGAGCGGACTGTTCTGAAAACATCCCAGAGGACACCTCAATGATGGACGCTTTTGACCTCCCCCTCCCTCCTCAACGACACCTGGAGGACACTACATTAACACACCCAAGACAATGGGCATATACACCCCCACGCCTTCACCACCGCTTGATTCCCCCTTCGGGGTGATGGACGGCTGGCATGACTACGTGAGTTGTGTGGTCTTCTGTCCTCTGTTGTCCTGTGTGGTTTTTTTTTAATATAAATTTTGATGTCTATTCTACTGTTTTAATTGGTTTTACCCTTTAAAAATAGTTTTTAATCATGTTTATTTTTTATATTGTCTCTGTATTGGTTTTCTATTCATTTATTCTTTGTTTTTATTCAGTCATTGGTGTAGCATAATATTGTTTTTAACATGGCTGTGCAGCACTTTGGAAACATTCTTGTTGTGTAAATGTGCTATATAAATAAAGTGGATTGGATTGGATTGGCAGCGCTTCATAGCAGCAGTCGACCTCCGGGGTCCCAACTCCCCCCCTCTGTAACATGTTTATATCTTTTTTTACTGTTTTAATTGGTTTTACCCTTTAAAAATCGGTTTTAATCATATTTATTTTTTATATTGTCTCTGTATTGGTTTTCTATTCATTTATTCTTTGTTTTTATTCAGTCATTGGTGTAGCATAATATTGTTTTTAATATTGTTTTTAACATGGCTGTGCAGCACTTTGGAAACATTCTTGTTGTGTAAATGTGCTATATAAATAAAGTGGATTGGATTGGATTGACAGCTGTCACACCAATTTTCTTCCCATCACAAAAACCTTCCTAACCCCCATTTACTTCCGGGGTCATTTCCGCTTACGTCAGTTCCTCTTTCGTCATTGACAGCGATCGATAGCACTTCGTTTGACTCTTTTTTATAATACAGCGTTAACAAAACGTCTGAATTATCAACAATAATGTTGATTTAAAGTACAGACATTTAACATTATATATTAATTAATATTACTGAAATGTTTCAACAATAATGTTGATTTAAAGTACAGACATTTAACATTATATATTAATTAATATTACTGAAATGGTTTCAACAATAATGTTGATTTAAAGTAGTACAGACATTTAACTGTATTATATATTAATTCATAGTTTTTGCACGTTACCACGAAGACAGAAGTTCACAGCAGCGGCCCTAACACTCCGCTTGAAATGTTGCGAAGCCTGCTGGTGTTTGACACAAGTCCCCTTGGACAGATAAAGACGAATATCATCCAGTGACACCACCATTTTCAGGAGATTTGGATTTATCGATCGCTGGCGACGACGTGAGAGGAAATGACGTAAGTAAGAGGAACTGACGTAAGCGGAAATGACCCCGGAAGTAAATGGGGGTTAGGAAGGTTTTTGTGATGGGAAGAAAATTGCCGTGACACAGCGCTTCATAGCAGCAGTCGACCTCCGGGGCCCCAACTCCCCCCCTTACTGTAACATGTTTATGTGTGCATGGCATGGAGGTTTTTTCCCCCACTTCAGACTAGATTGTATTTTTTTACTCAGCGTTTTACCTTTTTCCCCACCTTTTACGGGGCGACCCATCAGCGTTCCTGTTCTGTAACCCTGTACACTGTTTGTTGGTCTAATCTTGAACGGGTTTGCGCTGAAAACATAGTTCCGTTGTACTTGTTGCAATGACAATAAAGACCTATCCTTTGCAGAGTCAGAAAACGCTCCAATTTACACCCATTTTAGTGGGTTTTTTTTGTTTTTTAATGCCTTAAGTACAAACGTCAGCCTTTTCAAAGCCATTCAACAGAAAGCTAGTGAAAGAAAGTGTGTCAGTAATGTAATCCTGGGGAGAGAAAAAAAAGAACATACCCTCTGAGAGAAGGAGCTCACGTCGTGACGCATTCTCACCAGTAGAGGGTGGTTAAAAGCTACTGAGGGGACCCTCGTGCCGTCCACACCATAACTCAATATAAAGCCAATCAATGGCGCTATCTATCCACCTAACAACTTTAATAAGGCATTTCTGCAGATAGGGTAAACACTCCTTGCAGGTGCCTTGTTTGTGAATCACTGGCACGCATGCAGCCTATTATGCACAAATGCATCTTTGTTCCAGGGGAAAATGAGCCGGGTTTTTTTTTTTTTTTTTTTATCAGCACACTGGCACGGCTACACTGCAACTGCAGCAGAATACAAAAAAAAAAAAAAACAACAACAAGGATTAATTGTTGCACTAAAAAAAAAAACCTGCTTGTTCAGTAGCACAGAGGCATCCTTCCTCTGCACAGACTACAGAGATGTTTTTGTCTGATGCAAGCAAGAAAAGGAAAGCAAATCACTTTTTTAAAGTACTTAGCAGGGCGAAAAAGGGTCACAGTTTGTACAAAACACCAGTGAAGTTGGCACGTTGTGTAAATGGTGAATAAAAACAGAACACAATGACTTGGACATCCGTTTCAACTTATATTCAATTGAATAGACCGCAAAGACAAGATATTTTAACGTTCGAACGGGTCAACTTTGTTGTTTTTTTTTGCAAATATTAGCTCATTTGGGATTTGACGCCTGCGACGTGTTTAAAAAAAGCTGGCACGAGTGGCAAAAAAGACTGAGGAAGTTGAGGAATGCTCATCCAAACACTTATTTGGAACATCCCACGGGTGTACAGGCGAATTGGGAACAGGTGGGTGCCATGATTGGGTGTAAAAGTAGATTCCATGAAATGCTCAGTCATTCACAAACAAGGACGGGGCGAAGGTCACCACTTTGTCAACAAACTAGGGCTGCAACAACAAATCGACTAAATCGATTAAAATCGATTATAAAAATAGTTGGCGATTAATTTAGTCATCGATTCGTTGGATCTATGCTATGCGCATAAGATTTTTTTTTCCTTTTATTTTTTTTTTTATAAAGCTTTATTTATAAACTCCAACACGTACAAACAGCTGAGAAACAATAATCAAAATAAGCATGGTGCCAGTATACTGTTTTTTTTCCAATAAAATACTGGAAAGGATTAGGGATGATGTTTGATAAGGAATTATCGAGTTCGAGCCTATTATCGAATCCTCTTATCGAACCGATTCCTTATCGATTCTCTTATGGAGTCCAGATAGGTTGTTGTATATGGAAAAAAACCACACAATATTTGGTTTAACAAAAGCTCACTTTTATTATATAAGAAAAAAATAAAATCTAATAAATAAATAAATATTGACTGTTACCCACCTAAAAAAATAAAATAAAATAAATAAATATTGACTGTTGTTACCCAAAGTATATTAAGTGGGATTTTTCATAAAAACAAATATATACAGTAACACAAAAACAAGCTGTCTCTGTGATCACTATAGGTGTATAAATAATAATATAGTGTTAAATAAAATCAGTCCCTTGGGCACAAAACTGGAAATAATACAGCTCTCCAAAAAGTGCACTTCTGCTGCTATTGGAACATAACTGTTTGTTATGATGCTTTGACATTTTTGCACTTTATTTCTTTATTGAAAGAAAATTCTATGAAGAGAAAAGTTGTTTGCAAATGTGGTTACAATGCTAAAAAATGAAAAGTTAAAGCTAAAAAAAGAAATACACTTCATTGAGTTAACATTATTTCTTAAAAGGGGGAAAAATGTTATGAGCTAGAGAATATAACAACTACACTACCCAGCATGCAACGGGAGTTACGAGCATGCGCGGTAGCCCCGAAAAGTGTTGCATGTTGCCACGCTGTGAAAGTAAACATCAAGAACTCAGCCAACACGCCTCGTCTGCATTATTTATAATTAGACAGACAACACATCTACAGTGTGATTTTGTTTTGTTTACAAGGAAAGAAAAACAAAAGTTAAAAAAGGGAGATGTGTTGTATATATATGTATGTGCTGCAGTGTTGTATATATATGTATGTGCTGCAGTGTTGTATATATATGTATGTGCTGCAGTGTTGTATATATATGTATGTGCTGCGGTTGCTTTAAGAACGTTGCGACAGCTGCCGTAAAGGAGGTGCGTTGCTAGCCTGGTTGCTATGTTTCCGGTTGGTGGTAAAAGTGTTTTTACCCTGCTCAAATCTCTCAGTAAAGTTATTCGATGGATTATAGCTTTTGTTTTGAACTTTATTACACCTTGGAGCGCTTTTTCCCTTCCATTGTTTTCCTGCTTTCGCTATCTGCGCCTAATGACTGAGCTACATGACGTCATTTCTTGTGATGTCCCACGGAGCATTTCTGGTCGGGACGGGATTCGAATAAAGAATAAACTCTTTTCCTTTACTATAGTGGTCTCGATAACGGGTACCGGTTCTCAAAAAGGGATTCGAGTCCGAGGACTCGGTTATTTTCTTATCAAACAACCGGGAAAACCCGTTTCGAGTATCATCCCTAGAAAGGATAGAAATGTAGTTTGTCTCTTTTATCCGATTATCAATCGATTAATCGAAGTAATAATCGACAGATTAATCTATTATCAAATTAATCGTTAGCTGCAGCCCTAGAACAAACGCGTGAGCAAATTGTCAAACAGTTGAAGAACAACATTTCTCAACCAGCTATTGCAAGGAATTTAGGGATTTCACCATCTACGCTCCGTAATATCATCAAAAGGTTCGGAGAATCTGGAGAAATCACTGCACGTAAGCGACGATATTACGGACCTTCGATCCCTCGGGCGGTACTGCGTCAAAAAGCGGCATCAGTGTGTAAAGGATATCACCACGCGGGCTCAGGAACACCTCAGAAAACCACTGTCGGTAACTACAGTTTGTTGCTACATCTGTAAGAGCAAGTGAAAACTCTACTATGCAAAGCGAAAGCCATTTATCAACAACACCCGGAAACGCCGCCCGAGCTCATCTAAGATGGACTGATGGAAAAGTGTTCTTTGGTCTTTGAAATTGTTTTTGGAAACTGTGGACGTCGTGTCCTCCAGACCAAAGAGGAAAAGAACCATCCGGATTGTTATAGGCGCAAAGTTGAAAAGCCAGCATGTGTGATGGTATGGGGGTGTATTAGTGCCCAAGACATGGGTAACTTACACATCTGTGAAGGCACCATTAATGCTGAAAGGTACATGCAGGTTTTGGAGCAACATATGTTGCCATCCAAGCAACGTCATCATGGACGCCCCTGCTTATTTCAGCAAGACAATGCCAAGCCACGTGTTAGAACATGGTGCCAGTATGCTGTTTTTTTTCCAATAAAATACTGGAAAGGATAGAAATGTAGTTTGTCTATTTTATCCGAATATTAATCGAAGCAATAATCGACAGATTAATCGATTATCAAATTAATCGTTAGTTGCAGCCCTAGAACAAACGCGTGAGCAAATTGTCGAACAGTTGAAGAACAACATTTCTCAACCAGCTATTGCAAGGAATTTAGGGATTTCACCATCTACGCTCCGTAATATCATCAAAAGGTTCGGAGAATCTGGAGAAATCACTGCACGTAAGCGACGATATTACGGACCTTCGCCATCAGTGTGTAAAGGATATCACCACGCGGGCTCAGGAACACCTCAGGAAACCACTGTCGGTAACTACAGTTGGTCGCTACATCTGTAAGAGCAAGTGAAAACTCTACTATGCAAAGCGAAAGCCATTTATCAACAACACCCGGAAACGCCGCCGGCTTTTGCCGGGCCCGAGCTCATCTAAGATGGACTGATGGAAAAGTGTTCTTTGGTCTTTGAAATTGTTTTTGGAAACTGTGGACATTGTGTCCTCCGGAACAAAGAGGAAAAGAACCAATGAATGCAATGTGTTGCTGCCATTAAATTCTAAGTTAATGATTATTAGCATAAATAAATAAATTAGTTTCTCAGTGTGAACATTAAATATCTTGTCTTCGCAGTCTATATAATTGAATATAAGTTGAAAAGGGTTTGCAAATCATTGTATTCTGTTTTTATTTACCATTTCATGGTTTGGGACAAAGGGACATAAATAGGAGAAGCCACTCAGCAGGCATCTCTGGGTGAGTTTGTGCGACTGAATTATTGAAAAAGGTCACGGCTACCTGCTCGCGCTTGTGCGAGGGGCCGCGACAGCCGAGGAAGCAGCGAGCGGAGAAGTGACTGATCAATCCGAAGGCGTCGCACGCATTGCCGCTCGACAACTAATTGGCTGGATACCGTAATTAATTAGCCGACATTGAGCCGTCGGGGTCTTGTCCGATAAATCCCGGCGTGGGAGGTGAAAGGGGGAGAGGCGTGCTGCGATACATCTCTGTGACCCTCGGTCTGAAGTCCACAGAGAGCTAAAACCCGAATGAAGGATCAGTCTTCAGGGACTCGCAAGTATTTGCCACTAAAGAATCTCACCAAAGACAACAGAGCGTCTGCAAATACTGCAGTAAACTGTTGTTTACGACCATGTTGACTTTTCTACGACATAACTCAGTGTTGTCTTCATGTCGTCAGAGTGGAACCCAGGGGGCGCCAACCCAAAATGTTGGAAGAGCCATATTGGACCACAAATACACAAAAAAAAACTAAATAAAAAAATAAAAAGCCTATAAGTGTTATAATGAAGGCAACACATTAAGTAAGTGTCTATATTAGCCTATCAAAATGACTTTAAAAGTCTTATATAAGTGTTATAATAAAGGCAACACATGATGTAAGTGTCTATATTAGCCTACTATCAAAATGACTTTAAAAGTCTTATATAAGTGTTATAATGAAGGCAACACATGATGTAAGTGTCTATATTAGCCTACTATCAAAATGACTTTAAGTCTTATATAAGTGTTATAATGAAGGCAACACATGATGTAAGTGTCTATATTAGCCTACTATCAAAATGACTGTACAAGTCTTATGTAAGTGTTATAATGAAGGCAACACATGATGTAAGTGTCTATATTAGCCTACTATCAAAATGACTTTAAAAGTCTTGTATAAGTGTTATAATGAAGGCAACACATGATGTAAGTGTCTATATTAGCTATATTAGCCTACTATCAAAATGACTTTAAAAGTCTTACATAAGTGTTATAATGAAGGCAACACATGATGTAAGTGTCTATATTAGCTATATTAGCCGACTATCAAAATGACTTTAAAAGTCTTATATAAGTGTTATAATGAAGGCAACACATGATGTGTCTATATTAGCCTACTATCAAAATGACTGTACAAGTCTTATGTAAGTGTTATAATGAAGGCAACACATGATGTAAGTGTCTATATTAGCCTACTATCAAAATGACTTTAAAAGTCTTGTATAAGTGTTATAATGAAGGCAACACATGATGTAAGTGTCTATATTAGCTATATTAGCCTACTATCAAAATGACTTTAAAAGTCTTATATAAGTGTTATAATGAAGGCAACACATGATGTAAGTGTCTATATTAGCCTACTATCAAAATGACTGTACAAGTCTTATGTAAGTGTTATAATGAAGGCAACACATGATGTAAGTGTCTATATTAGCCTACTATCAAAATGACTTTAAAAGTCTTGTATAAGTGTTATAATGAAGGCAACACATGATGTAAGTGTCTATATTAGCCTACTATCAAAATGACTTTAAAAGTCTTACATAAGTGTTATAATGAAGGCAACACATGATGTAAGTGTCTATATTAGCCTACTATCAAAATGACTTTAAAAGTCTTACATAAGTGTTATAATGAAGGCAACACATGATGTAAGTGTCTATATTAGCCTACTATCAAAATGACTTTAAAAGTCTTGTATAAGTGTTATAATGAAGGCAACACATGATGTAAGTGTCTATATTAGCCTACTATCAAAATGACTTTAAAAGTCTTACATAAGTGTTATAATGAAGGCAACACATGATGTAAGTGTCTATATTAGCTATAATAGCCTACTATCAAAATGACTTTAAAAGTATTATATTGTAGGAGTGTAGGCAGAGAAACGACGGAGATTTATTCCTCTTTGGAGAGCCAAGTAACACTCCGTTTATTTTCAGAGAGAACAACACAACAACAAACCTGTCGCACAGGTAATTACGTCAGCACCACAGAGGTGTGTCTCAACACTTCAAAGTAAAAGCACCTATGCACCTATGCAAGTAAACATGGGCTAGAACGCAGTGAATTATAACCGTAATAATTAATAAGTGTCCTGTGTGTGTATATCCACCACAATATAAGTGTTATAATGAAGGCAACACATGATGTAAGTGTTTATATTAGCCTACTATCAAAATGACTTTAAGTCACAGGCTGACACAAATCTTCGTTGACTGAAATATTGTATTTTAATTTTTATTCTACACATTTTTCAACATTGGAAATCATTAGTAAAACGGAGGCTTCTCACAGGATGAGATAAGTTCTGGAAATGACTGGCTCAGGACGGCCAAAGGTATACCGGTAGATGTGTGTGTCCACATTTAAGGAAACGTCAGGCTGTCTTCTTCTAATGGATTTATTACAATCTATGCAAGATGGTTAAAGTTTGCTGTGGTCTGGAACAACATGGCACACAAACAACTATAAGACATGCAGCATACAGATGATGTGTCATGAGACGTGCAAATATAAATTAAACACACAGAGGACATAAGTAAAGGAAATTAAATGAGCTCAAATATACCTACAATATGTACATACAGCTAGCCTAAATAGCCTGTTAGCATGGATTAGCTTGCAGTCATGCACTGACCAAATATGCCTGATTAGCACTCCATAACATCAACAAAGCTCA
Organism: Entelurus aequoreus; assembly: GCF_033978785.1. Taxonomy (NCBI): domain Eukaryota; kingdom Metazoa; phylum Chordata; class Actinopteri; order Syngnathiformes; family Syngnathidae; genus Entelurus; species Entelurus aequoreus. Next base: position 3,539,849 of record NC_084738.1, read on the forward strand.
CCTTCGTGCATTCACGCACAGTATAAAACGTTTGGTGGACAAAACGAGACAAAGAAGGAGTGGCATAAAACACGTCTCTCTCTGGCATCGTTGAAGAAAGTTATACATGTAAACAAACTACGGGGAGTTCAAGGACCGCCAAAATGCGTAGGACAAAACAGCGCTCGCCGAAAACTCTCATCAGAGAATCATGTTTAATATAAACAGTGGCATTTTTAACAATTAGGAAGGTTTGTGTCATGTTTGTCCTCCTACAGAAAATATATTAAAACAAAAATATATTATTTCTAATTTTCATACATTTTTTAAAAAAGCTCCAGGGAGCCACTAGGGCGGCCTAACCTATGAAAAGATGCCATATTTTTTTCCAGCTGTTGGGGGTTAAAAATATATAAATATAAATAAATATAAATATAAATAAAATAAAATAAAATTATAATAAATAAAATAAATAAATAATAATAAATAAATATAATAATATATAAATATAATATAATATATAAATAATATAATATAATAATAATATATAATAATAATATAATATATATATATATATATATATAATATTACATATATATATAATAATATAATATATATATATAATATAATAATATATAAATATAATAAATAATAATAAATAAAATAAAATAAAATAATAAAATAAAAAAATAAATATAAATAAATATAAAAAATTGGGGTTAAAAAAAACACAAGCGCAGATGAATAATCTCGGACTTCTTTCACCCCCAACTGTGAAAACTTTGCAGCGGTTATTCGCCGTTTTCTACTTTCATCCCACGAAACGGGGATGAAAGTTGGCTGCTTTATTGTTTGTCTTGACACGCAAGATTAAAATGACGCAGGATTAGATACGTGGCACACATTTCTCAGTTCAGTGGGTTTTATTACGCAACCACAAGTGCTGTACTGGAGTTAAATAAGGTTGTTTTTGTAAAATGTGTTTATTCATATTTGAATGATGCATCAGCCTCACAAAAGTATGTGGACGGTGTTTTGTGCTGGGAAATGATGAAGTCTGAGTGAGGATGAAAAAGCTGTACGGACCAAAAAAAAAAGTCCTATTGTGAGTGACAAAATGTCAAGTCATGTTATGGGTGATGAAATGATAAACAAGTCGTACTGCGAGAGACAAAATGACAAAGGACGAAATATGAAAATGTCATCCTGTGAGTGACGAAATGACAAAAAAGTCATATTGCGAGTGGCAAAAAGTCAAGTCGTGTGATGGGTGATGAAATGATAAACAAATCATATTGAGAGTGACGAAATGACGAAAAGGTCTTTCTTTATGCGGGTGTGCGGAAATAACTACAGATGAAAAACTGAAGAGTGTGCATAGGAATAACGAAGAAGTCATATTGTGAGGGGGAAAATGACAAAAACGGCATTTGTGGGTGCTGAAATTGAATGACGAAAAAAAGCATATTGTAATTGACGAAATTATTGAAAAAAAGCAAGTTGTGAGTGACAAAATGACAAAAAAAAGTCAGAGTGTGCATAGGAATAACAAAAAAGTCATATTGTGAGTGACAAAATGACAAAAAAAAGTCATTGTGGGTGCTGAAATTGAATGACCAAAAAAAAAGAAGCATTAATTTAGTGACGAAATGACAATAAAAAAGGAAATTGTGAGTGACGAAATGACAAAAAAGTCACAAGGTGAGTGACAAAATAACAAGTCATACTATAATGGACAAAATGACAAAAAAAAAAGGCACATTGTGAGTGAAATGAGGAAAGATGAAAAAGTCAAAGCATGCATGGAAACAACAAAAAAGTCATATTGTGAGTGACAAAATGACAACAAAGTCATTGTGGGTGCTGAAATTGAATGACGAAAAGAGCTTATTTTAATTGACAAAATTACCAAAAAGTCACATGGTGAGTGACAAAATAACCAATCATATTATAATGGACAAAATGATGAAAAAAAGCAAATTGTGAGTGACGATATGAGGGAAAAAAAAGCAAATTGTGATTGAGGAAATAACAAGAGACAAAAAAGTGTGCGTAGGAATAACAAAAAAGTCATATTGTGAGTAAAAAAATTACTAAGTCAATGTGGGTGCTGGAATTGAATGACGAAAAAAGCATATGGTAATTGAGGAAATGATCAAAAAAGCAAGTTGTGAGAGACAAAATGACAAAAAAAAAGTCACATTGTGAGTGAGGAAATAACTTAATGACGAAAGATGAAAAAGTCAGAATGTGCATGGAATGGAAGCAAGAAAAAAAGTCATATTGTGAGTGACAAAATGACAACAAAGTCATTGTGGGTGCTGAAATTGAATGAGGAAAAAATAATTTTGTTAGTGACGAAATGAGGAGAAAAAAGCAAATTGTGAGTGAGAAAATAACAAGAAACAATAAAGTCAGAGTGTGCATAGGAATACAAAAAAGGGCCCATGGTGAGTGCCAAAACTGAATGACGAAAAAAGCATATTGTAATTGAGGAAATGATGAAAAGATGAAAGATGAAAAAAGTCAAAGCGTGCATGGAATGACAACAAAGCCATTGTGGGTGCTGAAAATGAATGTGGAAAAAAGCATATTGTTGGTGACGAAATGAGGGAACAAAATCTAATTGTGAGTGCGGAAATAACAAGAAACAAAAAAGTCAGAGTGTGCGTAGGAATAAAAACAAAAAGTCATATTGTGAGTGGAAAAAAAAACAAAAAGGGCAGATGGTGAGTGCCAAAACTGAATGACGAAAAAAGCATATCGTAATTGACGAAATGATGAAAAAAAGCAAGTTGTGAGAGACAAAATAACAAAAAAAAAAGTCACACGGTGAGTAACAAAATAACTAGGTAATGAGGAAAGACGAAAAAGTCAGAGTGTGCATGGAAATCAAAAAGTCATATTTAGGGCTGCAACAACTAATCAATTAAATCGATTAAAATCGATTATAAAAATAGTTGCCGATTAATTTAGTCATCGATTCGTTGGATCTATGCTATGCGCATGCGCAGAGGCTTTTAAAAAAAAAAAAAATTAAATTTTTTTTTTTTTTTTTTTTTTTTTTTTTTTTTAAATAAACCTTTATTTGTAAACTGCAACATGTACAAACAGCTGAGAAACAATAATAAAAATAAGTATGGTGCCAGTATGCTGGGTTTTTTCAATAAAATACTGGAAAGGACAGAAATGTAGTTTGTCTCTTTTATCCGATTATTAATCGATTAATCGAAGTAATAATCGACAGATTAATCGATTATCAAATTAATCGTTAGTTGCAGCCCTAGTCATATTGTGAATGACAAAATGACAACAAAGTCACTGTGGGTGCTGTGCTGGAATTGAATGACGAAAAAAAAAAGTCATATTGTGAGTGACAAAATGACCAAAAAGTCACATGGTGAGTGACAAAATAACCAGTCATACTACGATGGACAAAATGACGAAAAAAAGCAAATTGTGAGTGAGGAAATGACGAAAGATGAAAAAGTCAAAGCATGCATGGACGCAACAAAAAAGTCATATTGTGAGTGACAAAATGACAACAAAGTCATTGTGGGTGCTGAAATTGAATGAGGAAAAAAGCATATTGTTAGTGACGAATGGATGGGAGAAAAGCAAAGTGTGAGTGAGAAAATAAGAGACAAAAAAGTCAGAGTGTGCATAGGAATAACAAAGAAGTCATATTGTGAGTGGCAAAATGACAAAAACACCATTTGTGGGTGCTGGAATTGAATGACGAAAAAAGCATATTGTAATTGACGAAATGATCAAATAAAAGCAAGTTGTGAGAGACAAAATGGTGAGTGAGGAAATAACTAGGAAATGACGAAAGATGAAAAAGTCAAAGCATGCATGGAATGACAACAATGTCATTGTGGGTGCTGAAAAATGAATGATGAAAAAAAAGCATATTGTGAGTGACGAAATGACCAAAAAAAAGTCACATGGTGAGTGACAAAATAACCAGTCATACTATAATGGACAAAATGAGGAAAAAAAGCTAAATGTGAGTTAGGAAATGAGGAAAGATGAAAAAGTCAAAGCATGCATGGAATGACAACAAAGCCATTGTGGGTGCTGAAATTGAATGAGGAAAAAAGCATATTGTTAGTGACGAAATGAGGGGGAAAAAAGCAAATGGTGAGTGAGGAAATAACAGGAGACAAAAAAGTCAGAGTGTGCATAGGAATAAAAAAAAAAAAGAAGTCATCATTAGTGGAAAAAACCCACAAAAAGGGCACATGGTAAGTGCCAAAACTGAATGACGAAAAAAGCATATCTTAATTGACGAAATAATCAAAAAAAGCAAGTTGTGAGAGACAACATGACAAAAAAAAAAGTCACACGGTGAGTAACAAAATAACTAGGAAATGAGGAAAGATGAAAAAGTCAGAGTGTGCATAGAAATCAAAAAGTCATATTGTGAATGACAAAATGACAACAAAGTCACTGTGGGTGCTGAAATTGAATGACGTAAAAAAAAAGCTTATATTTAGTGACGAAATGACCAAAAAAAGTCACAAGGTGAGTGACAAAATAACCAATCATACTATAATGGACAAAATGACAAAAAAAAGCAGCTTGTGAGTGAGGAAATGAGGAAAGATGAAAAAGTCAAAGTGTGCATGGAAGCAACAAAAAAGTCATATTGTGAATGACAAAATGACAACAAAGTCATTGTGGGTGCTGAAATTGAATGACCAAAAAAAAGCATTGATTTAGTGACGAAATGACAAAAAAAAAGACAATTGTGAGTGACGAAATGACAAAAAAGTCACTTGGTGAGTGACAAAATAACCAAAATAACCCAACTATAATAAATAAAAATGAAAAAAAAAAAAAAAAAAGATTGATGAAAAAGTCGGAGTGTGCATGGAAGCAACAAAAAAGTCATATTGTGAATGACAAAATGACAACAAAGTCATTGCGGGTGCTGAAATTGAATGAGGAAAAAAGCTTATTGTTAGTGACGAATGGAGGGGAGAAAAGCAAATTGTGAGTGAGAAAATAAGAGACAAAAAAGTCAGAGTGTGCATAGCAATAACAAAGAAGTCATATTGTGAGTGGCAAAATGACAAAAACACCATTTGTGGGTGCTGGAATTGAATGACGAAAAAAGCATATTGTAATTGACGATATGATCAAAAAAGCAAGTGAGTGACAAAATGACAAAAAAGTCACAAGGTGAGTGACAAAATGACAAAAAAAAGTCACATGGTGAGTGAGGAAATAACAAAATATTTTAAGTGACATAATTACACTGTAATATTGTACATGGTAATTGCTATATATTATATATATATGTTACAGACATAATATATCTGTGTATATAATATACTGTACACATATTATGTATATATTCGTATATATGTTATATTTTATATCACTACATTTAGTCTATTTATACCTGCATTGTCCTTTCCATCCTTACACTTTCCATCATTGTTACTGAGCTACTGTGTTGAACAATTTCCCTTGTGGAAATTAAAGTTTGTCTAAGTCTAAGTCTAAATTGAATGAAGAAAAAAAAAGCATATATTTAGTGACAAAATGACCAAAAAAAAGCAAAACGTGAGTGAGGAAATGACAAAAAAAGTCACATGGTGAGTGACAAAATAACCAGTCATACTATAATCAACAAAATGACAAAAAAAAAAAAAAAAGCAGATGAGTGAGTGAGTGAAATGAGGAAAGATGAAAAAGTCAGAGTGTGCATGGAAGCAACAAAAAAGTCATATTGTGAGTGACAAAATGACAACAAAGTCATTGTGGGCGACGAAATTGAATGACGAAAAAAGCTTATTGTAATTGACAAAATGACCAAAAAAGCAAGTTGTGAGTGACAAAATGACGAAAAAGTCACATGGTGAGTGACAAAATAACCAGTCATACTATAATCAACAAAATGACAAAAAAAAAAAAAAAAGCAGATGAGTGAGTGAGTGAAATGAGGAAAGACGAAAAAGTCAGAGTGTGCATGGAAATCAAAAAGTCATATTTAGGGCTGCAACAACTAATCAATTAAATCGATTAAAATCGATTATAAAAATAGTTGCCGATTAATTTAGTCATCGATTCGTTGGATCTATGCTATGCGCATGCGCAGAGGCTTTAAAAAAAAAAAAAAATTAAAAAAAATTATTTATTTATTTTTTTTTTTTTTTTAAATAAACCTTTATTTGTAAACTGCAACATGTACAAACAGCTGAGAAACAATAATAAAAATAAGTATGGTGCCAGTATGCTGGGTTTTTTCAATAAAATACTGGAAAGGACAGAAATGTAGTTTGTCTCTTTTATCCGATTATTAATCGATTAATCGAAGTAATAATCGACAGATTAATCGATTATCAAATTAATCGTTAGTTGCAGCCCTAGTCATATTGTGAATGACAAAATGACAACAAAGTCACTGTGGGTGCTGTGCTGGAATTGAATGACGAAAAAAACAAGTCATATTGTGAGTGACAAAATGACCAAAAAGTCACATGGTGAGTGACAAAATAACCAGTTATACTACGATGGACAAAATGACGAAAAAAAGCAAATTGTGAGTGAGGAAATGACGAAAGATGAAAAAGTCAAAGCATGCATGGACGCAACAAAAAAGTCATATTGTGAGTGACAAAATGACAACAAAGTCATTGTGGGTGCTGAAATTGAATGAGGAAAAAAGCATATTGTTAGTGACGAATGGATGGGAGAAAAGCAAATTGTGAGTGAGGAAATAAGAGACAAAAAAGTCAGAGTGTGCATAGGAATAACAAAGAAGTCATATTGTGAGTGGCAAAATGACAAAAACACCATTTGTGGGTGCTGGAATTGAATGACGAAAAAAGCATATTGTAATTGACGAAATGATCAAATAAAAGCAAGTTGTGAGAGACAAAATGGTGAGTGAGGAAATAACTAGGAAATGACGAAAGATGAAAAAGTCAAAGCATGCATGGAATGACAACAATGTCATTGTGGGTGCTGAAAAATGAATGATGAAAAAAAAGCATATTGTGAGTGACGAAATGACCAAAAAAAAGTCACATGGTGAGTGACAAAATAACCAGTCATACTATAATGGACAAAATGAGGAAAAAAAGCTAAATGTGAGTTAGGAAATGAGGAAAGATGAAAAAGTCAAAGCATGCATGGAATGACAACAAAGCCATTGTGGGTGCTGAAATTGAATGAGGAAAAAAGCATATTGTTAGTGACGAAATGAGGGGGAAAAAAGCAAATGGTGAGTGAGGAAATAACAGGAGACAAAAAAGTCAGAGTGTGCATAGGAATAAAAAAAAAAAGAAGTCATCATTAGTGGAAAAAACCCACAAAAAGGGCACATGGTAAGTGCCAAAACTGAATGACGAAAAAAGCATATCTTAATTGACGAAATAATCAAAAAAAGCAAGTTGTGAGAGACAACATGACAAAAAAAAAAGTCACACGGTGAGTAACAAAATAACTAGGAAATGAGGAAAGATGAAAAAGTCAGAGTGTGCATAGAAATCAAAAAGTCATATTGTGAGTGACAAAATGACAACAAAGTCACTGTGGGTGCTGAAATTGAATGACGTAAAAAAAAAGCTTATATTTAGTGACGAAATGACCAAAAAAAGTCACAAGGTGAGTGACAAAATAACCAATCATACTATAATGGACAAAATGACAAAAAAAAGCAGCTTGTGAGTGAGGAAATGAGGAAAGATGAAAAAGTCAAAGTGTGCATGGAAGCAACAAAAAAGTCATATTGTGAATGACAAAATGACAACAAAGTCATTGTGGGTGCTGAAATTGAATGACCAAAAAAAAGCATTCATTTAGTGACGAAATGACAAAAAAAAAGACAATTGTGAGTGACGAAATGACAAAAAAGTCACTTGGTGAGTGACAAAATAACCAAAATAACCCAACTATAATAAATAAAAATGACAAAAAAAAAAAAAAAAAGATTGATGAAAAAGTCGGAGTGTGCATGGAAGCAACAAAAAAGTCATATTGTGAATGACAAAATGACAACAAAGTCATTGCGGGTGCTGAAATTGAATGAGGAAAAAAGCTTATTGTTAGTGACGAATGGAGGGGAGAAAAGCAAATTGTGAGTGAGAAAATAAGAGACAAAAAAGTCAGAGTGTGCATAGCAATAACAAAGAAGTCATATTGTGAGTGGCAAAATGACAAAAACACCATTTGTGGGTGCTGGAATTGAATGACGAAAAAAGCATATTGTAATTGACGATATGATCAAAAAAGCAAGTGAGTGACAAAATGACAAAAAAGTCACAAGGTGAGTGACAAAATGACAAAAAAAAGTCACATGGTGAGTGAGGAAATAACAAAATATTTTAAGTGACATAATTACACTGTAATATTGTACATGGTAATTGCTATATATTATATATATATGTTACAGACATAATATATCTGTGTATATAATATACTGTACACATATTATGTATATATTCGTATATATGTTATATTTTATATCACTACATTTAGTCTATTTATACCTGCATTGTCCTTTCCATCCTTACACTTTCCATCATTGTTACTGAGCTACTGTGTTGAACAATTTCCCTTGTGGAAATTAAAGTTTGTCTAAGTCTAAGTCTAAATTGAATGAAGAAAAAAAAAGCATATATTTAGTGACAAAATGACCAAAAAAAAGCAAAACGTGAGTGAGGAAATGACAAAAAAAGTCACATGGTGAGTGACAAAATAACCAGTCATACTATAATCAACAAAATGACAAAAAAAAAAAAAAAAGCAGATGAGTGAGTGAGTGAAATGAGGAAAGATGAAAAAGTCAGAGTGTGCATGGAAGCAACAAAAAAGTCATATTGTGAGTGACAAAATGACAACAAAGTCATTGTGGGCGACGAAATTGAATGACGAAAAAAGCTTATTGTAATTGACAAAATGACCAAAAAAGCAAGTTGTGAGTGACAAAATGACGAAAAAGTCACATGGTGAGTGACAAAATAACCAGTCATACTATAATGGACGAAGTTACAAAAAAAAACAAATTGTGAGTGACGATATGAGGAAAAAAAGCAAATTGTGATTGAGGAAATAATAAGAGACAACAAGTCAGAGTGTGCATAGGAATAACAAAAAAGTAATATTGTGAGTGACAAAATGACAAAAAAGTCACATGGTGAGTGACAAAATGACAAAAAAGTCACATGGTGAGTGACAAAATAACCAGTTATACTATAATGGACAAAAAAAAAAGCTAATTGTGAGTGACAAAATGACAAAAAGGTCACATGGTGAGTGACAAAATGACAAAAAAGTCACATGGTGATGGACAAAATGACAAAAAAAAAGCAAATTGTGGGTGACGATATGAGGAAAAAAAGCAAATTGTGATAGAGGAAATAACAAGAGACAAAAAAGTCAGTGTGCATAGGAATAACAAAAAATTCATATTGTGAGTGACAAAATGACAAAAAAGTCACATGGTGAGTGACAAAATGACAAAAAATTCATATTGTGAGTGACAAAATGACAAAAAAGTCACATGGTGAGTGACAAAATGACAAAAAAGTCACATGGTGAGTGACAAAATAACCAGTCATGCCATAATGGACAAAATGACAAAAAAAAAAGCAAAATTGTGGGTGACGATATGAGGAAAAAAAGCAAATTGTGATTGAGGAAATAACAAGAGACAAAAAAGTCAGAGTGTGCATAGGAATAACAAAAAAGTCATATTGTGAGTGACAAAATGACAGAAAAGTCACATGGTGAGTGACAAAATGACAAAAAATTCATATTGTGAGTGACAAAATGACAAAAAAGTCACATGGTGAGTGACAAAATGACAAAAAAGTCACATGGTGAGTGACAAAATGACAAAAAAGTCACATGGTGAGTGACAAAATAACCAGTCATGCCATAATGGACAAAATGACAAAAAAAAAAGCAAAATTGTGGGTGACGATATGAGGAAAAAAAGCAAATTGTGATTGAGGAAATAACAAGAGACAAAAAAGTCAGAGTGTGCATAGGAATAACAAAAAAGTCATATTGTGAGTGACAAAATGACAGAAAAGTCACATGGTGAGTGACAAAATGACAAAAAATTCATATTGTGAGTGACAAAATGACAAAAAAGTCACATGGTGAGTGACAAAATGACAAAAAAGTCACATGGTGAGTGACAAAATGACAAAAAAGTCACATGGTGAGTGACAAAATAACCAGTCATGCCATAATGGACAAAATGACAAAAAAAAAAGCAAAATTGTGGGTGACGATATGAGGAAAAAAAGCAAATTGTGATTGAGGAAATAACAAGAGACAAAAAAGTCAGAGTGTGCATAGGAATAACAAAAAAGTCATATTGTGAGTGACAAAATGACAGAAAAGTCACATGGTGAGTGACAAAATGACAAAAAATTCATATTGTGAGTGACAAAATGACAAAAAGTCACATGGTGAGTGACAAAATAACCAGTCATGACATAATGGACAAAATGACAAAAAAAAAGCAAATTGTGGATGACGATATGAGGAAAAAAAGCAAATTGTGATAGAGGAAATAACAAGAGACAAAAAAGTCAGAGTGTGCATAGGAATAACAAAAAAGTCATATTGTGAGTGACAAAATGACAAAAAAGTCACATGGTGAGTGACAAAATGACAAAAAAGTCATATTGTGAGTGACAAAATGACAAAAAAGTCACATGGTGAGTGACAAAATGACAAAAAAGTCACATGGTGAGTGACAAAATAACCAGTCATGCCATAATGGACAAAATGACAAAAAAAAAGCAAATTGTGGGTGACGATATGAGGAAAAAAAACAAATTGTGATTGAGGAAATAAGAGACAAACAAGTCAGAGTGTGCATAGGAATAACAAAAAAGTCATATTGTGAGTGACAAAATGACAAAAAAGTCACATGGTGAGTAACAAAATGACAAAAAAGTCATATTGTGATTGACAAAATGACAAAAAAGTCACATGGTGAGTGACAAAATGACAAAAAAGTCACATGGTGAGTGACAAAATGACAAAAAAGTCACATGGTGAGTGACAAAATGACAAAAAAGTCATATTGTGAGTGACAAAATGACAAAAAAGTCACATGGTGAGTGACAAAATGACAAAAAAGTCACATGGTGAGTGACAAAATAACCAGTCATGCCATAATGGACAAAATGACAAAAAAAAAGCAAATTGTGGGTGACGATATGAGGAAAAAAAACAAATTGTGATTGAGGAAATAAGAGACAAACAAGTCAGAGTGTGCATAGGAATAACAAAAAAGTCATATTGTGAGTGACAAAATGACAAAAAAGTCACATGGTGAGTAACAAAATGACAAAAAAGTCATATTGTGATTGACAAAATGACAAAAAAGTCACATGGTGAGTGACAAAATGACAAAAAAGTCACATGGTGAGTGACAAAATGACAAAAAAGTCACATGGTGAGTGACAAAATGACAAAAAAGTCATATTGTGAGTGACAAAATGACAAAAAAGTCACATGGTGAGTGACAAAATGACAAAAAAGTCACATGGTGAGTGACAAAATAACCAGTCATGCCATAATGGACAAAATGACAAAAAAAAAGCAAATTGTGGGTGACGATATGAGGAAAAAAAACAAATTGTGATTGAGGAAATAAGAGACAAACAAGTCAGAGTGTGCATAGGAATAACAAAAAAGTCATATTGTGAGTGACAAAATGACAAAAAAGTCACATGGTGAGTAACAAAATGACAAAAAAGTCATATTGTGATTGACAAAATGACAAAAAAGTCACATGGTGAGTGACAAAATGACAAAAAAGTCACATGGTGAGTGACAAAATAACCAGTCATACTATGATGGACAAAATGACAACAACAAAAAAAACAGATTGTGAGTGAGAAAATGACAGAAGATGAAAAAGTCACAAGTGTGCATGGAAATCACAAAATTGTGAGCGACAGAATGAGGAAAGTCATACAGCGAGTGATGAAATGCTGAAGGATAAAAAAGTCAGGAGTGATGAAATGCCAAACAAGTCATGTTGTGTGTAATGAAGTGACAAAAATAGTCTGCGAGTGCCAAAATGAAATCAGGAAAAAGCCACATTGGAAGTGATAAAACATGGAATAAGTCATATTGTGCGTGACAAAATGATGAAATATTGCAAGTGATGAAATGAAAGACAAAAGTCGATGGTTATTTGGCAATGGCTTATTATTAGTCAAATGACAAATTCCCTCTAATCCAAATAAGATTTATATTTAATATATTTTTTTAAACTCAACCTCCTCATCTCAGAGTGGAGAAAACTTGACACATTCAAAGATGGGTCCTAGATAACCCTTCTCCCGTCTAGACGTCCCGCGGGAAAAAAGATGACAGGGACTTTCGGAAGAGCGGCAACTATTACAGTAATCCGACATCGTGGAGCGGGCGGGAAAAAAGGGGAAGAAATAAAGAAACTGCAGCTGAATTTGTTGAAAAGCTTAAGCTTAGCAGGCCTCTGCAGATTCCTCCTCAAAAGCAAATAAAACATCTTACTCAGACTCTCCAAATGCACAACAAAATAATAATCGTCAACATATATCAGTGTTGGAAAGTCATAAAAATGGGGTCCCACAGTACATTTTTGGGGTCCCACTTTTTTTGTGAGCGTTTTGAAAACATTATCTTTGTCCATGTGATGTCAGATGAAACAAAAATGGAGCTGTTTGGCCACAATACCCAGCAATATGTTTGGAGGAGAAAAGGTGAGGCCTTTAATCCCAGGAACACCACGCATACCGTCAAGCATGGTGGTGGTAGTATTATGCTCTGGGCCTGTTTTGCTGCCAATGGAACTGGTGCTTTAAAGGCCTTCTGAAAGCCACTACTAGCGACCACGCAGTCTGATAGTTTATGTATCAATGATGAAATCTTAACATTGCAACACATGCCAATACGGCCGGGTTAACTTATAAAGTGACATTTTAAATTTCCCGGGAAATATCCGGCTGAAACGTCGCGGTATGATGACGTATGCGCGTGACGAAGTCAGTTTAACGGAAGTTATGGTACCCCGTAGAATCCTATACAAAAAGCTCTGTTTTCATTTCATAATTCCACAGTATTCTGGACATCTTTTGCAATTTGTTTAATGAACAATGAAGGCTGCAAAGAAGACAGTTGTAGGTGGGATCGGTGTATTAGCAGCGGACTACAGCAACACAACCAGGAGGACTTTGTTGGAGCGCTAGCCGCGCTAGCCGCGCTAGCCGCGCTAGCCGCGCTAGCCGCGCTAGCCGCGCTAGCCGGCGACCTCACCTTGACTTCCTACGGCAGCAAAACAGGCCCAGAGCATAATACTGCCACCACCATGTTTGACGGTAGGTGTGGTGTTCCTGGGATTAAAGGCCTCACCTTTTTTCCTCCGAACATATTGCTGGGTATTGTGGCCAAACAGCTAATTTTTTGTTTCATCTGACATCACATGGACAAAGATAAGACCTTCTGGAGGAAAGTTCTGTGGTCAGATGAAACAAAAATTGAGCAGTTTGGCCACAATACCCAGCAATATGTTTGGAGGAGAAAAGGTGAGGCCTTTAATCCCAGGAACACCACGCATACCGTCAAGCATGGTGGTGGTAGTATTATGCTCTGGGCCTGTTTTGCTGCCAATGGAACTGGTGCTTTAAAGGCCTTCTGAAAGCCACTACTACCGACCACGCAGTCTGATAGTTTATGTATCAATGTTGAAATCTTAACATTGCAACACATGCCAATACGGCCGGGTTAACTTATAAAGTGACATTTTAAATTTCCCGGGAAATATCCGGCTGAAACGTCGCGGTATGATGACGTATGCGCGTGACGAAGTCAGTTTAACGGAAGTTATGGTACCCCGTAGAATCCTATACAAAAAGCTCTGTTTTCATTTCATAACTCCACAGTATTCTGGACATCTTTTGCAATTTGTTTAATGAACAATGAAGGCTGCAAAGAAGACAGTTGTAGGTGGGATCGGTGTATTAGCAGCGGACTACAGCAACACAACCAGGAGGACTTTGTTGGAGCGCTAGCCGCGCTAGCCGCGCTAGCCGCGCTAGCCGCGCTAGCCGCCGACCTCACCTTGACTTCCTACGGCAGCAAAACAGGCCCAGAGCATAATACTGCCACCACCATGTTTGACGGTAGGTGTGGTGTTCCTGGGACTAAAGGCCTCACCTTTTTTCCTCCGAACATATTGCTGGGTATTGTGGCCAAACAGCTAATTTTTTGTTTCATCTGACATCACATGGACAAAGATAAGACCTTCTGGAGGAAAGTTCTGTGGTCAGATGAAACAAAAATTGAGCAGTTTGGCCACAATACCCAGCAATATGTTTGGAGGAGAAAAGGTGAGGCCTTTAATCCCAGGAACACCACGCATACCGTCAAGCATGGTGGTGGTAGTATTATGCTCTGGGCCTGTTTTGCTGCCAATGGAACTGCTGCTTTAAAGGCCTTCTGAAAGCCACTACTACCGACCACGCAGTCTGATAGTTTATGTATCAATGTTGAAATCTTAACATTGCAACACATGCCAATACGGCCGGGTTAACTTATAAAGTGACATTTTAAATTTCCCGGGAAATATCCGGCTGAAACGTCGCGGTATGATGACGTATGCGCGTGACGAAGTCAGTTTAACGGAAGTTATGGTACACTGTAGAATCCTATACAAAAAGCTCTGTTTTCATTTCATAATTCCACAGTATTCTGGACATCTTTTGCAATTTGTTTAATGAACAATGAAGGCTGCAAAGAAGACAGTTGTAGGTGGGATCGGTGTATTAGCAGCGGACTACAGCAACACAACCAGGAGGACTTTGTTGGAGCGCTAGCCGCGCTAGCCGCCGACCTCACCTTGACTTCCTACGGCAGCAAAACAGGCCCAGAGCATAATACTGCCACCACCATGTTTGACGGTAGGTATGGTGTTCCTGGGATTAAAGGCCTCACCTTTTCTCCTCCGAACATATTGCTGGGTATTGTGGCCAAACTGCTAATTTTTTGTTTCATCTGACATCACATGGACAAAGATAAGACCTTCTGGAGGAAAGTTCTGTGGTCAGATGAAACAAAAATGTAGCAGTTTGGCCACAATACCCAGCAATATGTTCGGAGGAGAAAAGGTGAGGCCTTTAAGCCCAGGAACACCATACCTACCGTCAAGCATGGTGGTGGTAGTATTATGCTCTGGGCCTGTTTTGCTGCCAATGGAACTGCTGCTTTACAGAGAGTAAATGAAAAATAAGGATTATCTCCGATTTCTTCAGGACAACCTAAAATCATCAGCCCGGAGGTTGGGTCTTGACCCCAAACACACGTCAAAAGTGGTAAAGGAATGGCTAAATCAGGCTAGAATGAAGGTTTTAGAATGGTCTTCCCAAAGTCCTGACTTAAACGTGTGGACAATGCTGAAGAAACAAGTCCATGTCAGAAAACCAACAAATTTAGCTGAACTGCACCAATTTTGTCAAGAGGAGTGGTCAAAAATTCAACCAGAAGCTTCTATTGGACGCAGATTTTAATTTTTTACCGACCCTGCCTTCTCCGCGTTTTTATTGGTCGTCTTCAAAGTAATGAACTTTCCGGTACAATTTCTTAAATTAGAATTTGGAGCTAATCCTCCTTTTTCATTGTCCCATTTACTCTCTGTAAAGCAGTGGTCCCCAACCACCGGGCCGCGGACCGGTACCGGGCCGCGCAAGAAATTTAAAAAAAATAAAATAAAATAAAAAAATTGATTTTTTTTTACTTAAAACAACATAAAAAACACAATATATACATTATATATCAATATAGATCAATACAGTCTGCAGGGATACAGTCCGTAAGCACACATGATTGTATTTCTTTATGGAAAAAAAAAATAATAAAAAAATAAAAATAAAATAAAAAAATCCACCCCCCCCCGGTCCGTGGGACAAATTTTCAAGAGTTGACCGGTACCCAGCTACAAAAAGGTTGGGGACCACTGCTGTAAAGCACCAGTTCCATTGGCAGCAAAACAGGTCCAGAGCATAATACTACCACCACCATGCTTGACGGTAGGTATGCTGTTCCTGGGACTAAAGGCCTCACCTTTTCTCCTTCAAACATATTGCTGGGTATTGTGGCCAAACAGCTACATTTTTGTTTCCTCTGACCACAGAACTTTCCTCCAGAAGGTCTTATCTTCGTCCATGTGATGTCAGATGAAACAAAAATTGAGCTGTTTGGCGTGGATGGCTTCCAAAAGCGGCTTATTGCAGTGAAACTTGCCAAGGGACATGTAAGCAAATATTAACATTGCTGTTTGTATACTTTTGACCCAGCAGATTTGCTCACATTTTCAGTAGACTCATAATAAATTCATAAAAGAAGCAAACTTCATGAATGTTTTTTTGTGAGCAACAAGTATGTGCTCCAATCACTATCACAAAAAAAATAAGAGTTGTAGAAATGATTGGAAACTCAAGACAGCCATGACATTATGTTCTTTACAAGTGTATGTCAACTTTTGACCACGACTGTATATATATATATATATATATTTTTTTTTTAAATTTAACATCTCAACGACTAGCCTGTTTATACAACGGATGCTGGGATCAGCTATTACCCTCCTGTTACTTTATTTTGAAAAAAAACAAAAAACTGTTTTCTTTTCTAACAGAGGCCAACTGGAAGAGAGGCCATTTCTTCCGCCTCTTTCAAGATGCTGGAGTTCTTCCAGAGGTAAATCTGTCAGCGCCGTGCCAAAACAAAGAAAGAGAAAACAGGAAGGTGTGGTCACCCGGCAACACCAGCCGCGCTCGACTATTAATATCCCCTACACGCCCGGCTCCTCGGCCCCCCTCTGGGCATGTGAAAGTGTGATTTCCATGCACTAAATGAGGCCTGTGATGGCGTGGGCAGGTGACAACTTGACGCAAATATAATTAGCGTGGATAAGCATGACAAAAATATATATAATAAATACATTTTAAAAAAACGCTTCCCACTTGCGGAACGTGTGCCAGCGGAAATGATGGTTTGATCCTATACAGGATGTTGTAGTATTTTTACCACAATAAAGCATTGGAAGTGTCTAAAACGGAGCTGGGCAAATATTTTGACACGGGGGCCACATTGAGAGAAAAAAATGTGCCTAGGGGGGCCAATGTGTGTATAAATCGGGGGTCCCCAAACTACGGCCCGCGGGCCGGATACGGCCCCCCTGCGTCCAAAATACGGCCCGCGGGAAGTCCCAAGTTAAAAAATGTTTTTTTTATTTTTTTTTATTTGTCCTTACTAGTCCATTTTCTACTGTCTCCCAGCCACTCAGGCAAATCATATTGTCTAAAAATGCATTTTACCTTCGATAACGTGACATGCAGCAAATGCGCTCTTTAAGTCAATTAGTGCGCGAGGAATATATATGTATGAATATATATATATATATACATATATATATATATACACACATATACATATATACACATATACATATATATATACACACATCAGGGTTTCCCACACATTCATTTATTTGTGGTGGCCCGCCACGAAAGAATTACGTCCGCCACAAATTAAAAAAAATTAAAAAAAAATAAAAAAAATAAAAATTGTTTTATTTTTATTTTTTTTTGTCCTCTCCAGTTTCTCAGGCAAATCATATAGTTGATGTAGATGCCCATATCGGCTGTTCAGATTTACTTTACAAAAGAGAAGTGTAGGATACTCCTCTTGTTGCCTTATTTGTATTTGACTTTATTAAATGTATTTATATTAGAAACACAACATGTGTATATAACAAAGGGTGCAAAGTCTGCAGGCAGTAGGAAACACATGGTTAAGTGTAGGGAGTAAAACTGATGGCAGTCTAAAGTTCAAGATTTTTGGAGCTCTTTGTTCAGTGGATCAGATGTTTGATGAAGCTCTGTGTCTATCTACCACCACTACTGTTTTCTGTTTATTTGTTACTCACTGTGGCAGGACACCTCTGCCTCTGTTTCACTTTATGTTGCTGGTAAATAATATGGTTGTAGTAGTAGGCTCAAGTTAAATTATTTAGTATGCACTAATTAAAGGGGCAGAGCTTTGAGACATTTTAGCTTTTATATTTTATAAGATATATTTTTTGTAAGAACCACAATTAATAAATATATTTCAGTGAATAACTTATTGTTCAAATCTGTATATAAATATGTACAATTCAATAGTCATGGTATGATGTCCACGAGGAAACAGGTTGTTTCCTTTATGACGCCATGAAAAGACGCAACTTCAAAATTGAGCGTTTGCCCTCAAAAGCGGAGCAAACATACACGAGAGATGATAAGATTTTCCTAAAAAGACTCCAGGGACACACAGAATATTACTGTTGTAACAGATTTTTAAAGTGTTTTGCATGATGGAGGACCTCTAAGGCATGGAGTCTACCTGCTAATATTTCCATCCAATCAATAGACTTTTGTTTCTCCGGCAGCGGAGGGTTATCTGTACTGAGGGGCCCCACCATGCAACGCACGGAATGTCAGGATTAAAATCTTAAACTCAATGTGGAATTTAACTGGAAGCCAATGAGGACTGGAATTTAACTGGAAGCCAATGAAGACTGGAATTGAACTGGAAGCCAATGAAGACTGGAATTGAACTGGAAGCCAATGAAGACTGGATCAAACGGGGGTGATATGGGCTGTTCTGGGTGCACCGGTCAAAAGTCTGGCAGCTGCATTTTGTACAGTCTGAAGTCTCTTTAGCGTTGACTTGTTGAAGAGAGTGAAAAGAGAATTGCAATAGTCGATGCGTCAATTCAATAGGAAACAGGTTGTTTCCTTTATGACGCCATGAAAAGAGGCAACTTCAAAATCGAGCATTTGCCCTCAAAAGCGGAGCAAACATACACGAGAGATGATAAGATTTTCCTAAAAAGACTCCAGGGACACAGAATAGTACTCTCGGAACAGCTTTTTAAAGTGTTTTGCATGATGGAGGACCTCTAAGGCATGGAGTCTACCTGCTAATATTTCCATCCAATCAATAGACTTTTGTTTCTCCGGCAGCGGAGGGTTATCTGTACTGAGGGGCCCCACCATGCAACGCACGGAATGTCAGGACTAAAATCTTAAACTCAATGCGGAATTTAACTGGAAGCCAATGAACACTCAAATTTAACTGGAACCCAATGAAGACTGGAGTTGAACTGGAAGCCAATGAAGACTGGAATTGAACTGGAAGCCAATGAAGACTGGATCAAACGGGGGTGATATGGGCGGTTCTGGGTGCACCGGTCAAAAGTCCGGCAGCCGCATTTTGTACAGTCTGAAGTCTCTTTAGCGTTGACTTGTTGAAGAGAGTGAAAAGAGGATTGCAATAGTCGATGTGTCAATTCAATAGGAAACAGGTTGTATATCTGTATCATGAATCAATTTAAGTGGACCCCGACTTAAAGAAGTTGAAAAACTTATTCGGGTGTTACCATTTAGTGGTCAATTGTACGGAATATGTACTTCACTGTGCAACCTACTAATAAAAGTCTCAATCAATCAATCAATTGTTTCCATTATGACGACATGAAAAGAGGCAACTTCAAAATCGAGCATTTGCCCTCTATAGCGGAGCAAACATACACGAGTGATTAGATTTTCCTAAAAAGACTCCAGGGACACATAATATTACTGTTGTAACAGCTTTTTAAAGTGTTTTGCATGATGGAGGACCTCTAAGGCATGGAGTCTACCTGCTAATATTTCCATCCAATCAATAGACTTTTGTTTCTCCGGCAGCGGAGGGTTATCTGTACTGAGGGGCCCCACCATGCAACGCACGGAATGTCAGGACTAAAATCTTAAACTCAATGTGGAATTTAACTGGAAGCCAATGAAGACCGGAATTTAACTGGAAGCCAATTAAGACTGGATCAAACGGGGGTGATATAGGCTGTTCTGGTCAAAAATCCGGCAGCCGCATTTTGTACAGTCTGAAGTCTCTTTAGCGTTGACTTGTTGAAGAGAGTGAAAAGAGAATTGCAATAGTCGATGCGTCAATTCTATAGGAAACAGGTTGTTTCCTTTATGACGCCATGAAAAGAGGCAACTTCAAAATCGAGCATTTGCCCTCAAAAGCGGAGCAAACATACACGAGAGATGATAAGATTTTCCTAAAAAGACTCCAGGGACACAGAATAGTACTCTCGGAACAGCTTTTTAAAGTGTTTTGCATGATGGAGGACCTCTAAGGCATGGAGTCTACCTGCTAATATTTCCATCCAATCAATAGACTTTTGTTTCTCCGGCAGCGGAGGGTTATCTGTACTGAGGGGCCCCACCATGCAACGCACGGAATGTCAGGACTAAAATCTTAAACTCAATGCGGAATTTAACTGGAAGCCAATGAACACTCAAATTTAACTGGAACCCAATGAAGACTGGAGTTGAACTGGAAGCCAATGAAGACTGGAATTGAACTGGAAGCCAATGAAGACTGGATCAAACGGGGGTGATATGGGCGGTTCTGGGTGCACCGGTCAAAAGTCCGGCAGCCGCATTTTGTACAGTCTGAAGTCTCTTTAGCGTTGACTTGTTGAAGAGAGTGAAAAGAGGATTGCAATAGTCGATGTGTCAATTCAATAGGAAACAGGTTGTATATCTGTATCATGAATCAATTTAAGTGGACCCCGACTTAAAGAAGTTGAAAAACTTATTCGGGTGTTACCATTTAGTGGTCAATTGTACGGAATATGTACTTCACTGTGCAACCTACTAATAAAAGTCTCAATCAATCAATCAATTGTTTCCATTATGACGACATGAAAAGAGGCAACTTCAAAATCGAGCATTTGCCCTCTATAGCGGAGCAAACATACACGAGTGATTAGATTTTCCTAAAAAGACTCCAGGGACACATAATATTACTGTTGTAACAGCTTTTTAAAGTGTTTTGCATGATGGAGGACCTCTAAGGCATGGAGTCTACCTGCTAATATTTCCATCCAATCAATAGACTTTTGTTTCTCCGGCAGCGGAGGGTTATCTGTACTGAGGGGCCCCACCATGCAACGCACGGAATGTCAGGACTAAAATCTTAAACTCAATGTGGAATTTAACTGGAAGCCAATGAAGACCGGAATTTAACTGGAAGCCAATTAAGACTGGATCAAACGGGGGTGATATAGGCTGTTCTGGTCAAAAATCCGGCAGCCGCATTTTGTACAGTCTGAAGTCTCTTTAGCGTTGACTTGTTGAAGAGAGTGAAAAGAGAATTGCAATAGTCGATGCGTCAATTCAATAGGAAACAGGTTGTTTCCTTTATGACGCCATGAAAAGACGCAACTTCAAAAGCGAGCGTTTGCCCTCAAAAGCGGAGCAAACATACACGAGAGATTAGATTTTCCTAAAAAGACTCCAGGGACACATAATATTACTGTTGTAACAGCTTTTTAAAGTGTTTTGCATGATGGAGGACCTCTAAAGCATGGAGTCTACCTGCTAATATTTCTATCCAATCAATAGACTTTTGTTTCTCCGGCAGCGGAGGGTTATCTGTACTGAGGGGCCCCACCATGCAACGCACGGAATGTCAGGACTAAAATCTTAAACTCAACGTGGAATTTAACTGGAAGCCAATGAAGACTGGAATTTAACTGGAAGCCAATTAAGACTGGATAAATCGGGGGTGATATAGGCTGTTCTGGTCAAAAGTCTGGCAGCCGCATTTTGGACAGTCTGAAGTCTCTTTAGCGTTGACTTGTTGAAGACAGTGAAAAGAGAATTGCAATAGTCGATGCGTCAATTCTATAGGAAACAGGTTGTTTCCTTTATGACGCCATGAAAAAACGCAACTTCAAAATCGAGCGTTTTCCCTCAAAAGCGGAGCAAACATACACGAGAGATGATAAGATTTTCCTAAAAAGACTCCAGGGACACAGAATATTACTGTCGGAACAGCTTTTTAAAGTGTTTTGCATGATGGAGGACCTCTAAGGCACGGAGTCTACCTGCTAATATTTCCATCCAATCAATAGACTTTTGTTACTCCGGCAGCGGAGGGTTATCTGTACTGAGGGGCCCCACCATGCAACGCACGGAATGTCAGGACTAAAATCTTAAACTCAATGTGGAATTTAACTGGAAGCCAATGAAGACTGGAATTTAACTGGAAGCCAATTAAGACTGGATCAAACGGGGGTGATATAGGCTGTTCTGGTCAAAAGTCCGACAGCCGCATTTTGGACAGTCTGAAGTCTCTTTAGCGTTGACTTGTTGAAGACAGTGAAAAGAGAATTGCAATAGTCGATGCGTCAATTCAATAGGAAACAGGTTGTTTCCTTTATGACGGGATGAAAAGACGCAACTTCAAAAGCGAGCGTTTGCCCTCAAAAGCGGAGCAAACATACACGAGAGATGATAAGATTTTCCTAAAAAAGACTCCAGGGACACACATAATATTACTGTTGTAACAGCTTTTTAAAGTGTTTTGCATGATGGAGGACCTCTAAGGCACGGAGTCTACCTGCTAATATTTCCATCCAATCAATACACTTTTGTTTCTCCGGCAGCGGAGGGTTATCTGTACTGAGGGGCCCCACCATACAACGCACGGAATGTCAGGATTAAAATCTTAAACTCAATGCGGAATTTAACTGGAAGCCAATGAAGACTGAAATTTAACTGGAAGCCAATGAAGACTGGAATTGAACTGGAAGCCAATGAAGACTGGATCAAACGGGGGTGATATGGGCTGTTCTGGGTGCACCGGTCAAAAGTCTGGCAGCCGCATTTTGTACAGTCTGAAGTCTCTTTAGCGTTGACTTGTTGAAGAGAGTGAAAAGAGAATTGAAATAGTCGATGCGTCAATTCAATAGGAAACAGGTTGTTTCCTTTATGACGCCATGAAAAGAGGCAACTTCAAAATCGAGCATTTGCCCTCAAAAGCGGAGCAACCATACACGAGAGATTAGATTTTCCTAAAAAGACTCCAGGGACACATAATATTACTGTCGGAACAGCTTTTTAAAGTGTTTTGCATGATGGAGGACCTCTAAGGCATGGAGTCTACCTGCTAATATTTCCATCCAATCAATAGACTTTTGTTTCTCCGGCAGCGGAGGGTTATCTGTACTGAGGGGCCCCACCATACAACGCACGGAATGTCAGGACTAAAATCTTAAACTCAATGTGGAATTTAACTGGAAGCCAATGAAGACTGGAATTTAACTGGAAGCCAATTAAGACTGGATCAAACGGGGGTGATATAGGCTGTTCTGGTCAAAAGTCCGGCAGCCGCATTTTGGACAGTCTGAAGTCTCTTTAGCGTTGACTTGTTGAAGAGAGTGAAAAGAGAATTGCAATAGTCGATGCGTCAATTCAATAGGAAACAGGTTGTTTCCTTTTGCGTTTGCCCTCAAAAGTGGAGCAAACATACACGAGAGATGATAAGATTTTCCTAAAAAGACTCCAGGGACACACAGAATATTACTGTCGGAACAGCTTTTTAAAGTGTTTTGCATGATGGAGGACCTCTAAGGCACGGAGTCTACCTGCTACTATTTCCATCCAATCAATAGACTTTTGTTTCTCCGGCAATGGAGGGTTATCTGTACTGAGGGGCCCCACCATACAACGCACGGAATGTCAGGATTAAAATCTTCAACTCAATGCGGAATTTAACTGGAAGCCAATGAAGACTGAAATTTAACTGGAAGCCAATGAAGACTGGATCAAACGGGGGTGATATGGGCTGTTCTGGGTGCACCGGTCAAAAGTCTGGCAGCCGCATTTTGTACAGTCTGAAGTCTCTTTAGGGTTGACTTGTTGAAGAGAGTGAAAAGAGAATTGAAATAGTCGATGCGTCAATTCAATAGGAAACAGGTTGTTTCCTTTTGCGTTTGCCCTCAAAAGTGGAGCAAACATATACGAGAGATGATAAGATTTTCCTAAAAAGACTCCAGGGACACACAGAATATTACTGTCGGAACAGCTTTTTAAAGTGTTTTGCATGATGGAGGACCTCTAAGGCATGGAGTCTACCTGCTACTATTTCCATCCAATCAATAGACTTTTGTTTCTCCGTCAGCAGAGGGTTATCTGTGCAAAGCAGACGCCTGAGGAGAAAACACTTCCCAGAACAAGAAAACGCCTGCAGCGTGCCAACCTGCTGAGCGGCGGGGGAAGGCGTGGCATGTCAAAGCGCCATGCCCTCGCCGCAGCTGCGCGGCGTCAACTATGGACCAGGCTCTGGTTCAGCTCAGCACCTCTCCCTTGAGGGTCCCTTCCAGGAAGAGGCGGCGTGATTCAGAGCTTCCCGGTGCAGAAACGGCGGTGCTTCCGCTCTCCCCCGGAATGCGCCCGCAAACAAACCCTCCCTGCGGATGGCGAGCGAGCGGCGCTGTACTCTGGCTTTGCACTGGGAGCCAGCCAAGTCAAACAATCTGCTGATGAAGTCCAGAGTACAAGCGGTGAGAGAAAGACAGAACTAGGCTGGAAAACAAGGATGGGGTGCGGGGGGGGGGGGGAGTCGCAGCCGTACGGAGTAAATCAAAACTCAAGGGATAATTCCTGGTTGTTACAAGGTTGGTTTTGCTCTCAAAGTCCTCACCAAGTTCACAACCCTTTAATGTGACCAATAAATCTGAGGACCAACATTAAAATACAGTCCGTCCCTTGAAAGACCAACAGCGGTGGATCCTTCTTCCATTTGCTCGGTCATATTTCTAACCGTGTTTCTTAACCATAAAGCCATCGCGCCCTCAAGGGCTGCCAAAAACAATTGTTTCTCAGCTGTGGTCCGTATGGGCTACAGCAGTACTCAGTTGTAATACACTTTTTCACCACTTGCGGCAGTAATGACAATAGGCCTTTTTCAACCGCAGGCGGCGCTTCTAGGTGTTGTTGATAAATGGCTTTCGCTTTGCAGAGTAGAGTTTTAACTTGCACTTACAGATGTAGCGACAAACTGTAGTTACGGACAGTGGTTTTCTGAAGTGTTCCTGAGCCCATGTGGTGATATCCTTTACACACTGATGTCGCTTTTTGATGCAGTAGCGCCTGAGGGATCCAAGGTCACGGGCATTCAATAAAACGTGCAGTGATTTCTCCAGATTCTCTGAATATTTTGATGATATTACAGACTGTAGATGGTGAAATCCCTAAATTCCTTGCAATAGCTGGTTAAGAAATGTTGTTCTTAAACTGTTGGACAGTTTGCTCACACATTTGTTCACAAAGTGGTGACCCTCGCCCCATCTTTGTTTGTGAACGACTGAGCATTTCATGGAAGCTGCTTTTATACCCAATCATGGCACCCACCTGTTCCCAATTAGCCTGTTCACCTGTGGGATGTTCCAAATAAGTGTTTAATGAGCATTCCTCAACTTTCTCAGTCTTTTTTGCCACTTGTGCCAGCGTTTTTGAAACATGTTGCAGGCATCAAATTCCAAATGACCTAATATTTGCAAAAAATAACAAAGTTTCTCAGTTCGACCGTTAAGTATCTTGTCTTTGCGGTCTATTCAATTGAATATAAGTTGAAAAGGATTAGCAAATCATTGTATTCTGTTTTTATTTACCATTTACATAATGTGCCAATTTCACTGGTTTTGGGTTTTCTTCAGGGATTTACAAAAAAACAGTCTACTTGCACATTAATCATACAAAAACAAATTAATACAAATACAACAATTTTATAATGTCCATCACAGTTTAATCAAATGTAGCAAATGTCTCCATAAGAAAGAATGTAAATATGAACAATGTGTTCCAGCCTCGACTAAAGTCCATGTTTTAGTGAAGATTCGCACACTTTGAACACAATAATAAAGTGCGATCCAGTACTGTATAGCAAACAAACATACCACGGGGGTGGTGGATCTACTTTCTCTTTATCAACACTCACATAAGCCACTATGGTGCCCTCACAAACAATCAGAAATCACAAAATTCCTTGACTTTAACAACCACAGTCGTCACTTCCTGTCAACGGGGAAAGAAGCAGATTATCATTTCGGAGCCATTTTGACCACCGATTGTGATCACATTCACGTTAACCAAAAGAGGAAAAGAACCATCCGGACTGTTCGAGGCGCAAAGTTGAAAAGCCAGCATCTGTGATGGTACGGGGGTGTATTAGTGTCCAAGGCATGGGTAACTTACGGTTAGAATAATTATGTATATATTATCACACAACTTTAATGCTTCAGGCCCCTTGCTATAGTTATTATCAATTGTGCTGAAATTGTATTTTTCTTTGTCTGTGCAAAGCTGGCAATCCAAAAGATTGCAATCCAGTCTGGTATCAGTGTCTGTGTCCAGGAACGGCCTGCTTACTGCCAAGTCCGAACACCGCCGTGACGCAGACAAAGAAAAGACATGGCGATATCACGACTGTCAGCACATTTGCATTTTTGTATAATCATATATTGTGTCTAACTGGAGATGTCGAGATTACCCCCCTACCCTCAGCGACAGCTTCAGTGATGTAACCAGGGACCTCCCAAATAAATAGAGGAAGCACGCGGGCTGGACTTTCAGAACGTAGTTTGGATCTGTAACTAGAGTGCAGCCTAAAAAACGTGTCTTCTCAATTGAGCCAAATGTAACTATGTCTCTGCATGATTCCTTGCTTCTCGTCTGTTTAATACAGGGGTGTCCAAACTTTTTCCACTGAGGGCCGCAGACTGAAAAATCAAAGCAAGCGGGGGCCATTTTGATATTTCTTTTATTTTAAAAACCAATATATGTATAAAAAATATACATTTAGGCTTCCACTCAGGCTTGATCCCGGGGACCCCAAAGGGTTTTGGTCCAAAAAATATTCAAAATGTGTCATTATTCAGTATTATTATCTCTAGATCAACATTAGGTCTATCTGTCAATATAACGTTCCTAAAGATTTAAGTCGTATGCTCTTTTTGTCAAAGAAAACCCTGTTTTTTTATGGAAAAAAACACAAAATATGCAATATTTTCACCCAATAAAATTTTTAGGAGGAATATTCCAGATTATATAATAATTGGAGCCTTAAGAAGGGCAATAACTCATAACACCATTGATTTTAATTCATTATTATTTTTTGAGCAATGACACTTGAATGAAACAAAAATTATTGGGGAACCAAAAGGGTCCTAATCATTAAAGTGTTAAAAAAAAAATTATACATTTTTTTTTACTGTTTACTTTTAACTAGAGATGTCCGATAATATCGGCAGACCGATATTATCGGCCGATAAATGCTTTAAAATGTAATATCGGAAATTATCGGTATCGTTTTTTTTATTATTGGGATCGTTTTTTTTTTTTAAATTTTTTTATTAAATCCACATAAAAAACACAAGATACACTTACAATTAGTGCACCAACCCAAAAAACCTCCCTCCCCCATTTACACTCATTCACACAAAAGGGTTGTTTCTTTCTGTTATCAATATTCTGCTTCCTACATTATATATCAATATATATCAATACAGTCTGCAAGGAATACAGTCCGTAAGCACACATGATTGTGCGTGCTGCTGGTCCACTAATAATACTAACCTTTAACAGTTAATTTTACTCATTTTCATTCATTACTAGTTTCTATGTAACTGTTTTTATATTGTTTTACTTTCTTTTTTATTCAAGAAAATGTTTTTAATTTAGTTATCTTATTTTTTTTTTTTTTTTAAAAAGTACCTTATCTTCACCATACCTGGTTGTCCAAATTAGGCATAATAATGTGTTAATTCCACGACTGTATATATCGGTTGATATCGGTATCGGTTGATATCGGTATCGGTAATTAAAGAGTTGGACAATATCGGAATATCGGATATCGGCAAAAAGCCATTATCGGACATCCCTAATTATTATTATTATTATTATTCAAGGCTTAAATCTCTGGATCAACATTAGGTTTATCTGTCAATATAACATTTTTAAAAATGTAAGTTGTATGCTCTTTTTGTCAAAGAAAACCAATGTTTTTATAGAAAAAAACACAAAATATTTTCACCCAATAACATTTTTAAGTGGAATAGGTCAGATTATAAAACAAGTGTAGCTTTAAAAAAGTGAATAAGTCATAACAACATTGATTTGACAACATTGACAACCATTCATTATTATTTTTTGAGCAATGACACTTAAAAAAAAAAAAATCACACTAAAATTATTGGGGATCCAAAAGGGTCCTACTCATTAAAGTGTTAAAAAATAAATTATATATATTTTTTTACTGTTTTGTTTTAACACAATAATCTCGAGATCAACTTCAGATCTCAGCATAATAATGTGTTAATTCCACAACTGTATATATCAGTATCGGTATCGGTTGATATCGGTATCGGTAATTAAAGAGTTGGACAATATCGGAATATCGGATATCGGCAAAAAGCCATTATCGGACATCCCTAATTATTATTATTATTATTATTATTATTATTATTCAAGGCTTAAATCTCTGGATCAACATTAGGTTTATCTGTCAATATAACATTTTTAAAAATGTAAGTTGTATGCTCTTTTTGTCAAAGAAAACCAATGTTTTTATAGAAAAAAACACAAAATATGCAATATTTTCACCCAATAACATTTTTAAGTGGAATATGTCAGATTATATAACAAGTGTAGCTTTAAAAAAGTGAATAAGTCATAACAACATTGATTTGACAACATTGACAACCATTCATTATTATTTTTTGAGCAATGACACTTCAAAAAAAAAAAATCACACTAAAATTATTGGGGATCCAAAAGGGTCCTAATCATTAAAGTGTTAAAAAATAAAATATATATTTTTTTACTGTTTTGTTTTAACACAATAATCTCGAGATCAACTTCAGATCTCAGCATAATAATGTGTTAATTCCACAACTGTATATATCAGTATCGGTATCGGTTGAAATCGGTATCGGTAATTAAAGAGTTGGACAATATCGGAATATCGGATATCGGCAAAAAGCCATTATCGGACATCCCTAATTATTATTATTATTATTATTATTATTATTCAAGGCTTAAATCTCTGGATCAACATTAGGTTTATCTGTCAATATAACATTTTTAAAAATGTAAGTTGTATGCTCTTTTTGTCAAAGAAAACCAATGTTTTTATAGAAAAAAACAAAATATGCAATATTTTCACCCAATAACATTTTTAATTGGAATATGTCAGATTATATAACAAGTGTAGCTTTAAAAAAGTGAATAAGTCATAACAACATTGATTTGACAACATTGACAACCATTCATTATTATTTTTTGAACAATGACACTTAAAAAAAAAAAAATCACACTAAAATGATTGGGGATCCAAAAGGGTCCTACTCATTAAAGTGTTAAAAAATAAATTATATATTTTTTTTTACTGTTTTGTTTTAACACAATAATCTCGAGATCAACTTCAGATCTCAGCATAATAATGTGTTAATTCCACAACTGTATATATCAGTATCGGTATCGGTAATTAAAGAGTTGGACAATATCGGAATATCGGATATCGGCAAAAAGCCATTATCGGACATCCCTAATCATGATTTATTGACATTGTGTGGTAATGTAATGGTAATTATGAGTTTGTCTCGGATTCTTACTCCTTGTGTGTTTTCTTCAAGCACAACTTGAAAGTTTTTTTAACCTTCAGTCGGTGCGCCCCCTCACCATCGTTCCTCCCCTCCCCTCCCCCTAATTCCTATGCGAGCCCAGTTGTTGCATGAATATCACGCAAGGAGCTGGAAACGTGGGAATAGGAGTGTAAAGTGTAACATCAGCCTCTGGAGCCTGCTAGTGTAAAAAGTGATTTAATTTCCGCGCAGATGCCCACGGGCCCGCGGAAATGCCGGCTCAGCATAAACACGGCGGCGCGGCGGGGGGATTGCATTTGTTTGAGAAAATTGAGCGAATTACCACACTGCTGCAGCCTCATGCAAAGAGACGAGTGGGGGTTTTTTTCGGTGGGGGGGGGAGGCAACTGGAGTAGTTAAAGAACAGATTCTTCCACTTCAGCACCGAGCAGAGGCTCCATCTTTAGCAAGGAGACGACGTCGCCACATTGGAATCAATTCAGGTTTAGGGCGGCTTTATCTTCCGGAGCTGCCACCGCGCCGGCACCGCACAATAACTCAAGCGGGACGCTTTGAGGAGTGTGCGAGTTTGATCCCGGTGCCACGGTGATGAATAGCTGTTTTCCCCCGCTTTTGTTGCCCATCAGCACTTTTGATTCCGCAGTTAATCCGCCCGGCCAAAACGCACTCCGCCCCCCCCCCCCCAACCCCGCCGGTCCGCAGCTCCCGACACCTGCGTCGATCCCACTCTGAACCACTCTTAATCTACTCGTCAAAAGTAGGAGTGACGGACGGTGAAAGCTGCCAACGGGGTCTTTGATAGCGGGAGCCACGGTACCTGGTACCAGGCGGTGTCAGGTGTTAAAAGGATTGTCACGTTGTTCGGAGAAGATGGCTCATCCACATGATTTACGACACTGATGGAGGTGAGGCTTTCTGCTTGGATGGTGTCAGGAAATTGATCTACAGCGCAGGCATCACCTGGAACGTCAACATTCCCTGGGAAGACGAGATTTTGAAAGGCACGCTTTGTGTGCCAACTACAATACGTCACTTAGATCAGGGATGCGTACATAACTACAGTATTTTCCGGACTATAAGGCACACTTAAAATCCTTTTTTTCCCCTCAAAACTCGACAGTGCGCCGAATGTACGGAATAATGTACCGACCTCGAAGCAATTTTATTTGGTACATGGTGTAATGACAAGTGTGAACAGTAGATGGCAGTCAAACATACGAGATACGTGCAGACTGCAACATGATGGCAGTCACACAAAATGGCTCTTGTAAACAACACCAACATTTTATGTTCCATTGAAAATATATAGCAGGGGTCACCAACCTTTTTGAAAGCAAGAGCTACTTCTTGGGTAGTGATTAATGCGAAGGGCTACCAGTTTGATACACACTTCAATAAATTGCCAGAAATAGCCAATTTGCTCAATTTACCTTTAACTCTGTTATTATTAATAATTAATGATATTTACACTTAATTGAACGGTTTAAAAGAGGAGAAAACACGAAAAAAAATGACAAATAAATTTTGAAACATAGTTTATCTTCAATTTCGACTCTTTAATATTCAAAATTCAACCGAAAAAAAGAAGAGAAAAAAACTAGCTAATTCGAATCTTTTTGAAAAAATGTAAAAAAAAATTTATGGAACATCATTAGTAATTTTTCCTGATTAAGATTAATTTTAGAATTTTGATGACATGTTTTAAATAGGTTAAAATCCAATCTGCACTTTGTTAGAATATATAACAAATTGGACCAAGCTATATTTCTAACAAAGACAAATCATTATTTCTTCTAGATTTTCCAGAACAAAAATTTTAAAAGAAATTCAAAAGACTTTGAAATAAGATTTAAATTTGATTCTACAGATTTTCTAGATTTGCCAGAATAATTTTTTTGAATTTTAATCACAATAAGTTTGAAGAAATATTTCACAAATAATCTTCGTCGAAAAAACAGAAGCTAAAATGAAGAATTAAATTAAAATGTATTTATTATTCTTTACAATAAATAAAAAAATGTACTTGAACATTGATTTAAATTGTCAGTAAAGAAGAGGAAGGAATTTAAAAGGTAAAAAGGTATATGTGTTTAAAAATCCTAAAATCATTTTTAAGGTTGTATTTTTTCTCTAAAATTATCTTTCTGAAAGTTATAAGAAGCAAAGCAAAACAATTAATGAATTTATTTAAACAAGTGAAGACCAAGTCTTTAAAATATTTTCTTGGATTTTTTCAAATTCTATTTGAGTTTTGTCTCTCTTAGAATTAAAAATGTCGGGCAAAGCGAGACCAGCTTGCTAGTAAATAAATACAATTAAAAAAATAGAGGCAGCTCACTGGTAAGTGCTGCTATTTGAGCTATTTTTAGAACAGGCCAGCGGGCTACTCATCTGGTCCTTACGGGCTACCTGGTGCCCGCGGGCACCACTTTGGTGACCCCTGCTATAGAACATTACACACCGCGCTCAAAAATCTATCAAAATGTTTTAGTACGACTTTGGTAAGCTATGAAGCCGCACCGCTTGATGGATTGTACTGTGCTTCAACATACGGGTATGTAGAAGTCGCTTCCTAGCGGTTCCACTGACATACACTTCATAAGAGCCAGGCGTGCAAAGTTGAACAAAGTTTTAATGTGCTGGATTTTATCACAAGTTTCTCTCCAGAAGGACGCGACTTTTCAGCCACGTCCGTATCCTCTCTCTCCTCCTGCTCCCGGCCGCTTACCGTTAAAGACAACAGATGATTACATTAACACGTACCACCTGTGAATTCTAATCACCTGCCAGCTGTGTCTCGCCGTCAGCCCATGCCCCGCCCCCGATCCGATGGTGCTCGTCATCAGCACCATGGACAGAGGCGGTGACCTTTGCTCCTGCAGGCGCGCTGGCCACACCTCCCTCCACAGAGTATTATTTGATTGATTGATTTGATTGAAACTTTTGTTAGTAGATATATAGCACAGTTCAGTACATATTCCGTACAATTGACCACTAAATGGTAACACCCGAATACGTTTTTCAACTTGTTTAAAGGCCTAGTGAAATGATTTTTTTAAATTTAAACGGGGATAGCAGATCCATTCTATGTGTCATACTTGATCATTTCGCGATATTGCCATATTTTTGCTGAAAGGATTTAGTAGAGAACATCGACAATAAAGTTCGCAACTTTTGGTCGCTGATAAAAAAAGCCTTGCCTGTACCGGAAGTAGCGTGACGTCACAGGTTGAAAGGCTCCTCACATTTCCCCATTGTTTACACCAGCAGCGAGAGCGATTCGGACCGAGAAAGCGACGATTACCCCATTAATTTGAGCCAGGATGAAAGATTCGTGGATGAGATACGTGAGAGTGAAGGACTAGAGTGCAGTGCAGGACGTATCTTTTTTCGCTCTGACTGTAACTTAGGTTAAAGGGCTCATTGGATTCCACACTTTCTCCTTTTTCTATTGTGGATCACGGATTTGTATTTTAAACCACCTCGGATACTATATCCTCTTGAAAATGAGAGTCGATAACACTATTATGTTAGATCCACTATGGACTGGACTTTCACAATATTATGTTAGATCCACTATGGACTGGACTTTCACACTATTATGTTAGATCCACTATGGACTGGACTCTCACTATTATGTTAGATCCACTATGGACTGGACTCTCACACTATTATGTTAGATCCACTATGGACTGGACTCTCACTATATTATGTTAGATCCACTATGGACTGGACTTTCACACTATTATGTTAGATCCACTATGGACTGGACTCTCACTATATTATGTTAGACCCACTATGGACTGGACTCTCACTATTATGTTAGATCCACTATGGACTGGACTTTCACACTATTATGTTAGATCCACTATGGACTGGACTCTCACACTATTATGTTAGATCCACTATGGACTGGACTCTCACTATTATGTTAGATCCACTAAGGACTGGACTTTCACAATATTATGTTAGATCCACTATGGACTGGACTCTCACTATTATGTTAGATCCACTATGGACTGGACTCTCACTATATTGTGTTAGATCCACTATGGACTGGACTCTCACTATTATGTTAGATCCACTATGGACTGGACTTTCACACTATTATGTTAGATCCACTATGGACTGGACTTTCACTATTATGTTAGATCCACTATGGACTGGACTCTTACTATTATGTTAGATCCACTATGGACTGAACTTTCACAATATTATGTTAGATCCACTATGGACTGGACTCTCACTATTATGTTAGATCCACTATGGACTGGACTCTCACTATTATGTTAGATCCACTATGGACTGGACTCTCACTATTATGTTAGATCCACTATGGACTGGACTCTCACAATATTATGTTAGATCCACTATGGACTGGACTCTCACACTATTATGTTAGATCCACTATGGACTGGACTCTCACACTATTATGTTAGATCCACTATGGACTGGACTCTCACTATATTATGTTAGATCCACTATGGACTGGACTTTCACTATATTATGTTAGATCCACTATGGACTGGACTTTCGCAATATTATGTTAGATCCACTATGGACTGGACTCTCACTATTATGTTAGATCCACTATGGACTGGACTCTCACAATATTATGTTAGATCCACTATGGACTGGACTCTCACTATATTATGTTAGATCCACTATGGACTGGACTTTCACAATATTATGTTAGATCCACTATGGACTGGACTCTCACTATTATGTTAGCTCCACTATGGACTGGACTCTCACTATTATGTTAGATCCACTATGGACTGGACTCTCACACTATTATGTTAGATCCACTATGGACTGGACTCTCACTATTATGTTAGATCCACTATGGACTGGACTCTCACTATTATGTTAGATCCACTACGGACTGGACTCTCACTATTATGTTAGATCCACTATGGACTGGACTGGGGGGGGGGCGGGGGGGGGGGGGGGGGGGTCACCCACATCTGCGGTCCTCTCCAAGGTTTCTCATAGTCATTCACATTGATTGATTGATTAATGCGCCCTATAATCCGGTGTGCTTTATATATGACAAAAGATCGAAAATAGACCCGCTCATCGGCAGTGCGCCTTATAATCCGGTGCGCCCTATGGTCCAGAAAATACTGTAGTCAAAAATGTATTGAAATGGCTTTAAAGATACTGGACGTTCATAACTCCTGCTTCTGTGTCTATCGGTCTCTGTGGAGGTTCTTCTTTAGACTGACGATTAATCAACTGTTGATTCAAACTGTTCTGAAGGGAAGAAGGAAATCTCTTTCTGAATGTTCTGAACTTCAATGCCAACGTTCTATTGAGCCTGATTACTGTGACCTAGCTTAAGGTCTTAACACTTCAAACTGTTTGAGAATCAACAGTTCCTCCATTTTGCTTCAAGATCATTTTCAACAGCAATTAAATCTTGCAGGAACTTCTCCCTGAAATTCCGTTCAATCATGCCATCGCCATCCCTGGGTTTTGCTTTGAATCTCAGAGCAACCAGCAGCGATCAGATCAGTGCAGAGCCCGGTCCTTGTGGTCGTGTTTGCTTCAACACGAGCACTTTGGAATCTCAGTTTGGCGGCGGCGGCGGAGGGGCTACTGGCGGTCCTCTCGAGAGCTGTTCTACATACGGGCGAACAAGGAGCGCAGCTTCCCGCGGAAAGCCTACAGAGACTCCGGCGCCATTTATCTCCCGGCTGCAAGGTTGGGCCAGGATTAATTGACTGAGCTGCGCGAGTGCATACGTGTTGGTGTTGGTAGCGGTCTCTTGAAGCGCGGCGCATTAGTCGAGCCTGAGATGATGGGATGTGGTGAAGCGGGGGGGGGGGGGGGGGGGGGGGGGAACAAGGGGGCCAACCTTGTCTAGTGAGCCTGTCAGCGGGGGTTGAACTAAAAAGCCCTGCCACTGGCTCAGGATCGCTCGAAAACAGTCAGCTAAACTACGCTCAGGGAGTTGAAAGAACTTTCAGCCCGTGAAGCGAGGCAAAGCATCAGAATGGTTCAATCTCAAGAAAACTTTCAACAAACTTTCAACTCATAATGTCTGGAAATTAATCGTCGGACACCCGAAACCTCAGCAGCAAATGGTAAACGGGTTATACATACGTATAGCGCTTTTCTACCTTCAAGGTACTCAAAGCGCTTTGACACTATTTCCACATTCACACACTGATGGCGGGAGCTGCCATGCGAGGCCCTAAAGTGTCTTGCTCAAGGACACAACGGACGTGACAGTTTGGTTGCGTTTGTCTTAGTTTCCTGTCAGTGCTTTTATTTTGTCTTCATTTCCTGATTGTCTCTCGGAGTGCTCTCCCCTCAGCTGTGGCTGATTGGCACCGGGCCACACCTGGTGCCAATCAACCAGCTGCTATTTACACCTGCCCTTCCCTCCAGTCACTGCTGGATTATTGTCACTTCTACCTGTAGCTTCTACCTGTCACTATTTGTCGTTGTAGCTCTTCCTTCGTGTCACAGTAAGTGGTTTTTGTTTCTCGTTGACAGTTAGCCTTTGTGCTATTTTAGTTCATAGCCAAGTTTGTTCTCCGCCTTGTGCGCGCCTTTTGTTTGTACCCTTTTGTTTGTTTTTTTGCCATAGTGTTGAATTAAATCATGTGTTCCTGTTCAATGCCTGCCGTCTCTGCATCTTGGGGTTCGTCACCCACAGACTCTGACAGTGACGAGGTTGGTAGAAGGTGGGGATCGAACCAGGAACCCTCAGGTTGCTGGCACGGCCACTCTCCCAACCGCGCCACACCGTCCCCAAAACGAAAAAAAGTATATCTCGATATATTTTTGCTTGAATTCGATATTCGATATATACAGTATGTCGATATATTTTTCGCTGAAAACATACATGTAAAGATATTCATTTTTGAGCGAGATTCACTGAAATTGTCAGTGGGACTTTTATTAACCCAGTTAGTCAAGATGGGTATTAACTAGGGATGTCTAATAATATCGAACTGCCGATATTATCGGCCGATAAATGCTTTAAAATGTAATATCGGAAATTATCGGTATCCGTTTCAAAATTATCGGTATCGGTTTCAAAAAGTAAAATGTATGACTTTTTAAAACGCCGCTGTGTACACGGACGTAGGGAGTAGGGATGTGCGTATCGATCCTGTGGTATCGATATATCGATACTCACACGCTACTCATTTGGCATCACTTTTCTGAAAAAAGTATCGATATAAACCAAAAAACGGCGTGTGGGGGGTGCAAGCATCACTTTCAGATGTTTTTGATGACTTACTTAACTTCCTATGTGCTGGGACAGCCCTGTACCTGGCAGAGTATAGAGCTGGCCCAGTCACGTGACAGGAGACAGCGAATGAGCGTCGTCAACGTGCAACACACACACAGCCAGCCCACAGCGATGCAGTCACGTGACAGGAGACAGCGAATGAGCGTGGTCAACGTGCAACACACACACAGCCAGCGGACAGCGATGCAGTCACGTGACAGGAGACAGCGAATGAGTGTGGTCAACGTGCAACACACACACAGCCAGCCGACTGTAGCGATGCAGTCACGTGACAGGAGACAGCGAATGAGCGTGGTCAACGTGCAACACACACACAGCCAGCCGACTGTAGCGATCCAGTCACGTGACAGGAGACAGCGAATGAGCGTGGTCAACGTGCAACACACACACAGCCAGCGGACAGCGATGCAGTCACGTGACAGGAGACAGCGAATGAGCGTGGTCAACGTGCAACACACACACAGCCAGCCGACAGCGATGCAGCCAGGCATATCCAGTGTTGTCCAATTGTTGACTTAAAACAGGCATTGTTTTGTTTTTTTTTAGTAATGTTTACTGAATATTTTTGCTTAAATGATTATCCTAAATTCAAATAATTTCCACACAGGGGAAATTACTGTAAGTTGAAAATTGCTTGAGTATTTAAAACAAGATAAGAAAGAGATACAATTTGGATATTCTTCATCTTTGCATTACAGTTTTATTTTTTTCCAAGAAAATCTTGAATATATGATTGAGTGTGATTTTGGTTTTAATCTGTAACATAATTTCTTACATTTCGAAAACATTAGCCTATTTCATATTTCATTAATTGCTAATTATATCACAAACTTTAAAAAATAACTGCAGCTTCTTGCAATTCGGATTTGAAAAGCCCTAATATTTAATTATTATTATATATAATATATAGTTATTATTATATATAATATTTAATTTATTTTTCATATTTATGTTATTCATTTTAATTGTACTTTTATTATATATTGACCATAATAAATGTGGTATAAATAGTCTGTATTTGTCTTGTGATTTGTCTTAAATAATAACAATAGTAATAATATTTTTGACTGACAAAAAATTGCCAATAAAAAATTATTGGTATCAGTATCGGTATCGATGAAAATTAGGGATGTCCGATAATATCGGCCTGCCGATATTATCGGCCGATAAATGCGTTAAAATGTAATATAGGAAATTATCGGTATCTGTTTTTTTTATTATCGGTATCGTTTTGTTGGTTTTTTTTTAATTAAATCAACATAAAAAACACAAGATACACTTACAATTAATGCACCAACCCAAAAAACCTCCCTCCTCATTCACACAAAAGGGTTGTTTCTTTCTGTTATTAATATTCTGCTTCCTACATTATATATCAATATATATCAATACAGTCTGCAAGGGATACAGTCCGTAAGCACACATGATTGTGCGTGCTGCTGCTCCACTAATAGTACTAACCTTTAACAGTTAATTTTACTCATTTTCATTAATTACTAGTTTCTATGTAACTGTTTTTATATTGTTTTACTTTCTTTTTTATTCAAGAAAATGTTTTTAATTTATTTATCTTATTTTATTTTATAATTTTTTTTAAAAAGTACCTTATCTTCACCATACCTGGTTGTCCAAATTAGACATAATAATGTGTTAATTCCACGACTGCATATATCGGTTGATATCGGTATCGGTGATTAAAGAGTTGACAATATCGGAAATCGGCAAAAAGCCATTATCGGACATCCCTAATGAAAATGCAAGAAAAAGTATCGGTATCGTATCGAATCCTAAAAGTGTGGTATCGCCCATCCCTAGTAGGGAGAAGTACAGAGCGCCAATAAACCTTAAAGGCACTGCCTTTGCGTGCCGGCCCAGTCACATAATATCTACAGCTTTTCACACACACAAGTGAATGCAATCATACTTGGTCAACAGCCATACAGGTCACACTGAGGGTGGCCGTATAAACAACTTTAACACTGTTACAAATATGCGCCACACTCTGAACCCACACCAAACAAGAATGGCAAACACATTTCGGGAGAACATCCGCACCGTAACACAACATAAACATAACAGAACAAATACCCAGAACCCCTTGCAGCACTAACTCTTCCGGGACGCTACAATATACACCCCCCGCTGCCCCCCTACCCCCACTACTCCTCTTGACGGCAAGTTTGATTGTCTTCTCTGCGCTCCGTCAATCTCTGCCGTGTGCAAGGCCGGGCTTACCTTGGCTGTTTTTTGGAGAGTGCGTGTTTTTCCTGTATTTTGTCACACTTATCACCACGTACCAAATAAAATAGCTTCGAGGTCGGTAAGCACAACCAGAATTATTCCGTACATTAGGCTAATGTTAGAATAATGTAAACTCACTACACCGGTATGTTTTAGTGCTTCCATGGCAAGTTTACTGACAGATATAAGTAAGAACTTTACACTACTTTATATTAGAAATGGCAACAGTGAAAGATGAATGTCCCATAACAAGAAGGTAGAGAAAAAGAAGAAGCTTATCGACGACAGTGTCGTCACGGGCTACAATGGTGGACGCGTGCAAATTTTCAGGACTTATGCAGATCCCAAATACACATCAGCAGGTACCAGAAGCTAAGAAACGGTTTTACATAATATTGCGAAACAAAACGCCAGATAATGTCTGCTAATTTCGCGGTCCTTATACGCACACCATAATAATACTCGTATGTTGAAGCACAGTACGTCTGACTATGGAAGCCGTAATGCTCCGACAATCCATCAAGCGGTGCGGCTTCATAGCTTACCAAAGTCGTACTAAAACATTTAGACAGATATTTGAGCGCCGTGTGTAGTGTTCTATATTCTCAATGGAACATTTAAAGTGTTGGTGTTGTTTACTGGCGTCATATTGCAGTCTACACGTACCTCTTATGACACTTATTACACCATGTACAGGGTTTCCCACACATTCATTTATTTGTGGCGGCCCGCCACGAAACAATTACGTCTGCCACAAATAAAATAAAATAAAATACAATTTAAAAAAATATTTTTATTTTTTTTTTGTCCTCTCCAGCTTCTCAGGCAAATCATATAGTTGATGTAGATGCCCATATAGGCTGTTCAGATTTACTTTACAAAAAAGAAGTGTAGGATACTTCTCTTGTTGCCTTATTTGTATTTGACCACTACTGTTTTCTGTTTATTTGTTACTGACTGTGGCAGGACACCTCTGCCTCTGTTTCACTTTATGTTGCTGGTAAATAATATGCTTGTAGTAGTAGGCTAAAGTTAAATTATTTAGTATGCACTAATTAAAGGGGCAGAGCTTTAAGAGACATTTTAGCTTTTATATTTTATAAGATATATTTTTTGTAAGAACCACAATTAATAAATATATTTCAGTGAATAACTTATTGTTCAAATCTGTATATAAATATGTACATAAAGTGTTGTAATTATATTGTAAAATGGATGGATGGACGTTTAGAACAAAACTGTTATTATCAATTAGTAAGTATACATTTTTTGAGCCTTTTTAGAGAAAATCAAATCATTGTAGTAAATTATGCAAATTACTTGATGATGTCACGGTGACCACGCCCATAGCCACGCCTCCACCGCCACAGGTATCCTTGCAGTTTATGGAAAACACTGATGTACCAAATAAAATTGCTTCGAGGTCGGTAAGCACGACCAGAATTATTCCGTACATTAGGCGCACCGGGTTATAAGGCGCACTGTTGATTTTTGAGAAAATGAAAGGATTCTACGGTCCGAAAAGTACGGTACTTCCAAGCAAGAAAAATGGGATTCACTTTTTTTTTTTTTGCTGAATCTTGCAATCCTAATTCAAGTGCACGCCGCGTTTATACTTGCACAATCCAGCATGTGCGAAAAGGAGCAGGAAGAAGCGGCGTTTATGTCACCCCACACGTTCGCCACGTCTCCGCAATGTTCACTTCCTGTGTTTGCCATTCGCGGAAAAAATAAACAAAGGAACGTGTCAGGAATCGGGAAGTCGGCGATTACGGACGTCGTTGTTTACTCCATCCAACACATTCTCTTCCTCGGCAACGCAGTCACGCCGCTTTCATGTTGCGCTTACACACACACACACACACACACACACACACACACACACACACACACACACACACACACACACACACACACACACACACACACACACACACACACACACACACACACACACACACACACACATACATACGCAACACGCTGCAAATTCAAGGCGTTTGTTCCCAACTGTAACGTAAATGTGACTTAATCAATCAGTTCATTAGTTCCATTGATTGGGGCGCAATTCTATCAACAATCACGATATCATTTAACAAGTCCCCTCCACATTGGCCCTTTATGTGAACGAAGTTCATTTAGTGTGAAGCGGTGGCGCAAATATGTGCATGTAAGCCCCCCGCCACACACACACACACACACACACACACACACACACACACACACACACACACACACACACACACACACACACACACACACACACACACACACACACACACACACACACACACACACACACACACACACACAGCTACAAAAAGTTTTTTTGTCCCCATACCGTCAGAGGTCCCCTAAAGCTGACTGTGTAAACAGAGCGATGTCCCCA
The DNA here is from genome assembly GCF_033978785.1 of Entelurus aequoreus. Lineage (NCBI taxonomy): Eukaryota > Metazoa > Chordata > Actinopteri > Syngnathiformes > Syngnathidae > Entelurus > Entelurus aequoreus. The sequence continues at coordinate 3,581,252 of NC_084738.1, forward strand.
TTAAAGGCCTACTGAAATGAAATGTTCTTATTTAAACGGGAATAGCAGATCCATTCTATGTGTCATACTTGATCATTTCGCGATATTGCCATATTTTTGCTGAAAGGATTTAGTAGAGAACATCGACGATAAAGTTCGCAACTTTTGCTCGCTGATAAAAAAAAGCCTTGCCTGTAGCGGAAGTAGCGTGACGTCACAGGAGCTAGTATTCCTCACAATTCCCCGTTGTTTACAATGGAGCGAGATAAGGCTGCAGCTAACGATTATTTTTCTATCGATTAATCTATAGATTATTTTTCCGATTAATCGGTTAATCTATAGATTATTTTTTCGATTAATCTATAGATTATTTTTCCTTTTACCGATTATTTTTTTATTCAAAATGAAGATGAAAAAATAAATGTAGGCCCGTTTTTTCAAAAGGCATGGCTTTTATTTACAAAAAAAAAGAAGTATGGCCACTCAGTCAACATTGACAACAACATGACTAAATATTCTGTAACAATGTAAACATTTAAAACTTTTAACATTTAACAAAATTAAAAGTAGCTTATTTGCTTTTTAATGTGCAAATATAAAAGTCAACATCCAGTGCAAATCTTAATATTCTGCAATAGTATAAGCATTTCAAAAGTAAAAGTATTGCTTATTTTACTTTAAAATGTGCAAAAATAAAGATAAACATCCAGTACAAAAAAAGTGCAAAACAAAATATTCTGTAACAACAGTGTAAACATTTCAACAAAAGTGAAAGTATTGCTTATTTGCTAAAATGTGCAAAAATAAAGATAAACATCCAATACAAAAAAGTGCCAATCTACATATTCTGGAGCACTGTAAACATTAAGTATTGCTTTTAAAATGTGCAAAATAAACATCCAGTCCAACACAGTACACAATAACCAATTCTACTCATTCCAGTGAGTGACTAACAGTTGTAATGAAGAAATGTTAGCATGTCTACATGCTCTGGTTCTTTTCTTGTTTACAATATTCCCAGCAGCTGAAAATAGGCGCTCAGAAGGGGTCGATGTGGCTGGAACTGAGAGGTAATTAGCCTTCACCTCAAGCCAGGACTGCGAGTGAGCTGAGCTGCAGTTTATATTTCTAGAAGGTCAACGGGCTCATAGTGATGTTACTAGTAGTTGACTGGGAGGTGTTTATTATCATTTGGGGAGAGTCCGCTGCCTGATGCTCACCTGCTAAACACCTATCTGCTCCACGCTGAAGCGCTGACTACATGCGCTCTGAATACACACTGCTGATTGGCTGATAATGCTTTGTGTGTACCAATCAGATGGTTGTATGGGTGGGACAATGCTGCGTGTGTACCAATCAGGTGGTTGTGTGGGTGGGACAATGCTGCGTGCTGAGACAGAGGCAGACGGAGCAAAGCAGCTTGTTAAGACTTTAGCAGCTAAAGTTAGCTTTAGCTTAGAAACTCGTTCGGTACACCCCCGTACCGAACCGAAAGCCCCGTACCGAAACGGTTCAATACAAAACACGTACCGTTACACCCCTAGCAGATACAAATGACACATTCATGTTTTTGTGTAATGATGACAACGTATGCTCGCGCGGACGATTGACTAGTTGATGGTTTTCTTTTCAAATGTTCGTTCATAGCCGTTGTGCTGCTATGATAGGCCATTTCCGCTCGACACAGTGTGCATACAACAACATTATTAGGCCGTTTATTGAAATACTCCCACACTTTTGACCACTTTTGGCATGCTTTTCCCCCCTCGCTCGCATCGTCTGCTTTGATCGTCTGCTTTGCGGTCCGCCATGACGGTAGTGTGACGTAAATATGCGACGCGTCGACGCACAAAAACGGCGTCGACGTATTTACGTAACCGATGACGTCGACTACGTCGACGCGTCGTTTCAGCCTTAGAGCGAGAGAGATTCGGACCGAGAAAGTGACGATTACCCCATTAATTTGAGCGAGGATGAAAGATTCGTAGATGAGGAACGTTACAGTGAAGGACTTGAGAGGCAGTGATGGACGTATCTTTTTTCGCTCTGACCGTAACTTAGGTACAAGCTGGCTCATTGGATTCCACACTCTCTCCTTTTTCTACTGTGGATCACGGGTTTGTATTTTCAACCACCTGGGATACTATATCCTCTTGAAAATGAGAGTCAAGAACGCGAAATGGACATTTAAAGTGACTTTTATCTCCACAACAATACATCGGCGAAATGCTTTAGCTACGAGCTAACGTGATAGCATCGTGCTTTAACTGCATATAGAAACAAAAGAAATAAACCCCTGACTGGAAGGATAGATAGAAGACCAACAATACAATTAAACCATGTACATGTAACTACACGGTTAAAAATTCTCAGCCTGGTAAGGCTTAACAATGCTGTTGCTAACGACGCTAAGGCTAATTTAGCAACTTAGCAACCGGAACTCACAGAACTATGTACTCTCTCCTTTTTCTATTGTGGATCACGGATTTGTATTTTAAACCACCTGGGATACTATATCCTCTTGAAAATGAGAGTCGAGCACGCGAAATGGACATTTAAAGTGACTTTTATCTCCAAGACAATACATCGGTGACACACTTAGCTACTGAGCTAACGTGCTAGCATCGTTCTCAAATGAAGATAGAAACAAAATAAATAAACCCCTGACTGGAAGGATAGACAGAAGATCAACAATACTATTAAACCATGTACATGTAACTACACGGTTAAAAATTCTCAGCCTGGTAAGGCTTAACTATGCTGTTGCTAATGACACTAAGGCTAATTTAGCAACTTAGCAACCGGACCTCACAGAACTATGATAAAACATTAGCGCTCCACCTACGCCAGCCAGCCCTCATCTTCCCATCAACAGCCGTGCTCACCTGCGTTCCAGCGATCGACGGCGCGACGAAGGACTTCATCCGTGGGTTTGGCGGCAAGCATCAGCTAGGCGTCTTCTATCAGGGTAAGTAGTCCTTGTTGTGTTGCTGTAAGTATTGTACTTAGCCGCTAACACACCGATCCATCCCACCTACAACGTTCTTCTTTGCAGCCTCCATTGTTCATTAAACAAATTGCAAAAGATTCACCAACACAGATGTCCACAATACTGTGGAATTTTGTCGAAGAAAACAGAGCTTTGTGTATTGTGTCCAATAGGGCCCAAACACTTCCGTGCATGTTATGACGTCACGCGCATAAATCATATCCAAAGGAGATTTTCAACCGGAAGTGTGGCGGGAATTTTAAAATGTCACTTTATAAGTTAACCCGGCCGTATTGGCATGTGTTGCAATGTTAATATTTCATCATTGATATATAAACTATCAGACTGCGTGGTCGCTAGTAGTGGCTTTCAGTAGGCCTTTAAATCTCTGGATTGATGAAGTAATGTGCTGATCATTCTTACTGGGGAAAAAAGAGTTCATATGGTTCACGGGGACCAAATGTAAATAATTTTGCATAATTCACACAAATGTGTACGTGACTACTGAGGACCATCTAAAAAAAAAAAAAGTTCAAATGAAATATGACATGATCCTCAGAATACAGCACTACAGCTGTCCTCTTATAGGAAGTTTCACCACTTAAATGTTCAAGCAAATCCTGCATCTTCTGTGACATGACTGAAAACTGCTATTTAGCAGTGATGAAGTTGTCTGCAACTCCAACTACCATATATAGAAGCAGGGCCGGCCCGTGGCATAAGCCGTATAGGCAAATGCTAAGGGCGCCGTCCATCAGGGGGCGCCACGCCAGTGCCACAAATGTTGGAGAAAAAAAAAAGAGAAAAAAAAAAAAAGTTGGTACTATTATTTCTAAATACAAAAAATAATCCCACGTTAATTAAAATGCAAAGTAAAGCCTGTTTAATAGAAATATTATTTGTTAAAACATTACGCCCCCTCCCTTCCCGTATCATGACTCCTTTTGGACGTCACCACATCAAAAAAATCAACAGAAGATGTCAAAACGGCGAAAACTGTCAGGTGCCCAGGGAAGAAAAAAGAGAAAAGAAGAGGAGAAACGAGAACAAGACAGAGGTAGCAGGTAGGTAACGTTAGCCTACATTAAATTATTTGTCTGTTACAGAATGTGATAGTAACCTGGCTTTTTAGCATTAAGCTAATGTTACATGATTCGGCAATTGCTAATCAATAAATAGCTAGTTCTGTTTTCACGTCGGGTTAATATTGTGGAGGGGGCTAAATTGTTATGGAAAATAATAATGTAACGTTAGGTAATTACTAGGGATGTCCGATAATATCGGCCGATAAATGCTTTAAAATGTCGGAAATTATCGGTATCGTTTTTTTAATTATCTGTATGGTTTTTTTTTTTTTTTTTTTTTTTATTAAATCAACATAAAAAACACAAGATACACTTACAATTAGTGCACCAACCCAAAAAACCTCCCTCCCCCATTTACACTCATTCACACAAAAGGGTCATTTCTTTCTGTTATTAATATTCTGCTTCCTACATTATATATCAATATATATCAATACAGTCTGCAAGGGATACAGTCCGTAAGCACACATGATTGTGCGTGCTGCTGCTCCACTAATAGTACTAGTACCTTTAACACTTCATTTTACTCATTTTCATTCATTACTAGTTTCTATGTAACTGTTTTTATATTGTTTTACTTTCTTTTTTATTCAAGAAAATGTTTTTAATTTATTTATTTTATTTTATTTTATTAATTTAAAAAAAAAAAGGACCTTATCTTCACCATACCTGGTTGTCCAAATTAGGCGAAATAATGTGTTAATTCCACAACTGTATATATCAGTATCGGTATCGGTTGATATCGGTATCGGTAATTAAAGAGTTGGACAATATCGGAATATCGGATATCGGCAAAAAGCCATTATCGGACATCCCTAATTGATATATAATGTAGGAAGCAGAATATTAATAACAGAAAGAAACAACCCTTTTGTGTGAATGAGTGTAAATGGGGGAGGTTTTTTGGGTTGGTGCACTAATTGTAAGTGTATCTTGTGTTTTTTATGTGGATTTAATAAAATAAAAAACAATTAAAAAAAACAAAAAATGATACCGATAATAAAAAAAATGATACCGATAATTAAAAAAAACGATACCGATAACTTCCGATATTATTTATCGGACATCTCTAAAACAGAGCGATGTCCCCACTAAGTAAGCATTGCCAGAACACACACACACACACACACACACACACACACACACACACACACACACACACACACGGGGGGGGGGGGGCGAGGAAACGCCATTAACGAGCATGAATCATGGGATTGAAAAGAAACAATGAGCGCCTGGGGGTTTAGGTCACTTGTGTTGTCTGCATTTTATTTAGCGTGATGTTAGGGACTGTCCTCCTCCTGGGGAGGTCAGTGCGGCGTCAAGGGTCAAGGGTCACAAGGAGTGTGGGGTCACGCGGCTCTTAAAAAAGGGAGAGAAAAAAGCTCCTTTTCACAATGCAACTTTTCTTGCCTCCTGACACAAAGCCTCCTACAGCGCTGCCTGCCAACAAACATGACCTCATTTTTTTTTTCGACTCGACTCCCACAACTAGAAAAATAATCAACTATTTCCTACATCTACCTGCATCATCACTCGCTGTGCTCTGCAGGACCTCTTACCCCAAAAGCGTCTTTTATTCGGATTACAACTTTTGACGAGTAAACTTTTATACTGCGATGTACAGTATGGCCGGTGTGCAGATACAATATCTGTAGAAGAAAAAAAAAAAAAGGTAGTGCTGCGTAGTCCAGGGATGGACAACACAAAATGTTGAAAGAGCCATATTGGACCAAATACACATAAATAATAATATGTCGGGAGCCGCAAAAATTAAAAGCCTATATAAGTGTTATAATGAAGGCAACACATGATGTAAGTGTCTATATTAGCCTACTATCAAAATGACTTTAAAAGTCTTATATAAGTGTTATAATGAAGGCAACACATGATGTAAGTGTCTATATTAGCCTACTATCAAAATGACTTTAAAAGTCTTATATAAGTGTTATAATGAAGGCAACACATGATGTAAGTGTCTATATTAGCCTACTATCAAAATGACTTTAAAAGTCTTATATAAGTGTTATAATGAAGGCAACGCATGATGTAAGTGTCTATATTAGCCTACTATCAAAATGACTTTAAAAGTCTTATATAAGTGTTATAATGAAGGCAACGCATGATGTAAGTGTCTATATTAGCCTACTATCAAAATGACTTTAAAAGTCTTATATAAGTGTTATAATGAAGGCAACACATCATGTAAGTGTCTATATTAGCCTACTATCAAAATGACTTTAAAAGTCTTATATAAGTGTTATAATGAAGGCAACACATGATGTAAGTGTCTATATTAGCTATAAAAGCCTACTATCAAAACGATTGTGTCGCAGGCTGATGCAAATCTTCATTTACAGAAGTGTTGAAATGTAATATTTATCCTACACATTTTTACAACATTGGAAAACATGAGTAAAGGGTGAGATAACTTCTGGAAATTACTATACAAAAGTATAGATGTTTGTCTCCAAGTTAAAGGAAACAGCACTCTGTCTTCTTCTAATGGACTTATTACAATTTTTGCGAGCTGGGTAACGTTTGCTGTGGTCTGGAACAACATGGCGTACAAACAACTATCAGAAATGCAGCCAATATTACATCCAGATGATGTGTCATGAGACATGCAAATATAAATTAAATACAAAAAGGATATCAAATGAGCTCAAATATACCTACAAACGAGGCATAATGATGCAATATGTACATACAGCTAGCCTAAATAGCATGTTAGCATTGATTAGCTTGCAGTCATGCACTGACCAAATATGCCTGATTAGCACTCCAACAAGTCAATAACATCAATACAATAGAATAGAACAGAATGGACTTTATTGTCATTATATTTGCATATAATGAGATTAAGGACTCCAATTTAAAGTGCCGTAGTGGAAAGAAATATGGAATAAAAATAAATCACACAAGTAGTAATAAAGATAAAAAAAATAAGAATTGAAATAAACAGACTACTATCCAATAAAAACAAATAAGCAATCCTGTACAATATGCAAAACAATATACAAAATACATGTAGAATGCAGCTTCAGCTTGCTCACGTAAGTGACAGCAAGGCGTACTACTTCAACAGCCACACAGCTTACACTGACGGTAGCCGTACAAAAACAACTTTAACACTGTTACGTTACAACTATGCGCCACACTTTGAACCCACACCAAAAAAGAATGACAAACACATTTCTGGAGAACATCTGCACTGTAACACAACATAAACACAACACAACAAATACCCAGAATCCCATGCAGCCCTAACTCTTCCGCTCAACCGACGCACGGAGGGGGGGAGGGTTGATGTGTGGGGGGGTTTGGTGGTAGCGGGGGTGTATAATCTAGACCGGAAGAGTTAGGGCTGCATGGGATTCTGGGTATTGGTTGTGTTGTGTTACACTACCGTCAGTGTAAGCTGTGTGGCTGATGAGTAAGTATGCTTTGCTGTCTCCTACGTGTGCAAGTAAAAGCTACATATAACAAGCTGTTAGTAAATGCTATAGAGGACAATTACTGCAGTGCATTTAGGGCACGCCCTTTATTTAGTAATTAGAGTGAAAATAGGATTATAATTGCCCTTGGAGATTTCTTAGAGAGGCACTGAGATCCACAAGTCTCCTGGGAAAATCGGGGCGGTCGGCAAGTATGCAGCTGAGCCGCATCAGAGTGGTCAAAGAGCCGCATGCGGCTCCGGAGCCGCGGGTTGCCGACCCCTGGGGTAGGATATTGTACAGGGGTGAATTATTCATTACAATGCTCACGTTTGTGCATTCACACACACAGCATAAAACGTTTGGTGCCCAAAATGTAGCATAAAACACGTCAGAGAAAGTTGTACATGTAAAACAAACTACGGTGAGTTCAGGGACCGCTGAAATTAGTAGGACAAAACGGCGCTGGCCAAATACTCTCATCAGTGAAGCATACACACAAACATATTAAACAGCGGGCTTGCTAAGAATTAGGTAAGTTTGTGTCATGTTCGTCCTCCTAACCATATTAAGACAAAAAAGTCTATTTTTTCCCTAATCTTTTTCCATTTTCACAGCCACGGGTCGCCGACCCCCGATTTAGTTGAACGGGACTACGTTCAGCGAGCGTGATTTAGCAGCACTTATTCACAAAAGAACTTCATTTATTCACTCGTTTTCATTTATTTGGGTATCTATGGACTAGCAATTATTATTTGTGTAATTCAATTATACTAATTAAGATCCCTGAAGGAAAAATCAATTGGCATTTGACTAAATTACAGACAAAATAATCAATTAACTATTTTGGGAAAAAAACAACAACAACATACTAATTATGATCCCCTCAATAAACTGAGTAAATGAGACTTTTTATGTAAATACAGTAACATATTTAATTATATCAAATAATGATTTAAATGGACTAGACTACAATTAGAATTAAACATGACTTGCGGCACTGATATCGCATTTTCTGCAGTTGTTAATAATAAACAAATGTCACGGTCAAACGTAACATACTAATTAAGATCCCTGAAGGGAAATTGAATGGGCCATTTTCACTAAATCACAACAGGAATCAATTAACTCTTTTGGAAGAAATTATTACAGTACACTAATTATAATACCCAAGAAAAATCAAAAGTAAATTACAGATGTATGTAAATAAAGTAAAATATTTCAATTATATCTAGGGATGATGTTTGATAAGGAATTATCGAGTTCGAGCCTATTATCGAATCCTCTTATCGAACCGATTCCTTATCGATTCTTTTATGGAGTCCAGATAGGTTGTTGTATATGGAAAAAAACACACAATATTTGGTTTAACAAAAGCTCACTTTTATTATATAATAAAAAAAATTAAATCTAATAAATAAATAAATATTGACTGTTACCCACCTAAAAAAATAAAATAAAATAAATAAATATTGACTGTTGTTACCCAAAGTATATTAAGTGGGATTTTTCAGAGAAACAAATATATACAGTAACACAAAAACAACCTGTCTCTGTGATCACTATAGGTGTATAAATAATAATATAGTGTTAAATAAAATCAGTCCCTTGGGCACAAAACTGGAAATAATACAGCTCTCCAAAAAGTGCACTTCTGCTGCTATTGGAACATAACTGTTTGTTATGATGCTTTGACATTTTTGCACTTTTATTTCTTTATTGAAAGAAAATTCTATGAAGAGAAAAGTTGTTTGCAAATGTGGTTACAATGCTAAAAAATGAAAAGTTAAAGCTAAAAAAAGAAATACACTTTATTGAGTTAACATTATTTCTTTATAGGGGGAAAAATGTTATGAGCTAGAGAATACAACAACTACACTACCCAGCATGCAACGGGAGTGACGAGCATGCGCGGTAGCCCCGAAAAGTGTTGCATGTCGTCACCCGTGAAAGTAAACGTCAAGAACTCAGCCAACACGCCTCGTCTGCATTATTTATAATTAGACAGACAACACATCTACAGTGTGATTTTGTAACGTTTACAAGGAAAGAAAAACAAAAGTTAAAAAAGGGAGATGTGTTGTATATATATGTATGTGCTGCAGTGTTGTATATATATGTATGTGCTGCGGTTGTTTTAAGAACGTTGTGACAGCTGCCGTAAAGGAGGTGCGTTGCTAGCCTGGTTGCTATGTTTCCGGTGGGTCGTAAATGTGTTGGTCATGTGTTTTACCCTGCTCAAATCTCTCAGTAAAGTTATTCGATGGATTATAGCTTTTGTTTGGAACTTTATTACACCTTGGAGCGCTTTTTCCCGTCCATTGTTTTCCTGCTTTCGCTATCTGCGCCTAATGACTGAGCTACGTGACGTCATTTCTTGTGATGTCCCACGGAGCATTTCTGGTCGGGACGGGATTCGAATAAAGAATCAACTCTTTTCCTTTACTATAGTGGTCTCGATAACGGGTACCGGTTCTTAAAAAGGGATTCGAGTCCGAGGACTCTGTTCTTTTCTTATCAAACAACCGGGAAAACCGGTTTCGAGTATCATCCCTAATTATATCAAATAACGATGAAGCCTACTGGATCTCAAACATCTCGGAATACACTCTTCAAGAACCACCATAATGACCAACAGTATGTAGCGTGGTAGGCAAAGGTATTCATTAAAAATAAGGCACACATTTTATTTAGCGAGAATTATACCAAATTGAACTTTGAAATTTGTTTTCTTAAAAAAAATTAAGTGAGAAAAGTCTTTGTTGGATGTTATTGTTTTTATAATTTTTTTATTTTTTTTTACAATGAATCAGCCATAACTGTCGATCTTCTTCAGACACTGTGTCTACAACGCCTCTGCTGGTCGCATCCCAGTACTGCACCCAATGTCTGCCGAATTCATGGCAAGCATTTCTGCTGTCAGTAGCACAAAACCCAAAACCAGTAAAGTTGGCACGTTGTGTAAATGGTAAATAAAAACAGAATACAATGATTTGCAAATCCTTTTCAACTTATATTCAATTGAATAGACTGCAAAGACAAGATATTTAATGTTCCAACTGGTAAACTTTGTTATTTTTTTGCAAATATTAGCTCATTTGGAATTTGATGCCTGCAACATGTTTCAAAAAAGCTGGCACAAGTGGCAAAAAAGACTGATAAAGTTGAGGAATGCTCATCAAACACTTATTTGGAACATCCCACAGGTGAACAGGCTAATTGGGAACAGGTGGGTGCCATGATTGGGTATAAAAGCAGCTTCCATGAAATGCTCAGTCATTCACAAACAAGGATGGGGCGAGGGTCACCACTTTGTCAACAAATGCGTGAGAAAATTGTTTAAGATCAACATTTCTCAACCAGCTATTGCAAGGAATTTAGGGATTTCACCATCTACGCTCCGTAATATCATCAAAAGGTTTAGAGAATCAGGAGAAATCCCTGAATGCCCGTGACCTTGGATCCCTCAGGCGGTACTGCATCAAAAAGCGACATCGGTGTGTAAAGGATATCACCACATGGACTCAGGAACACTTCAGGAAACCACTGTCAGTAACTACAGTGTGTCGCTACATCTGTAAGTGCAAGCTAAAACTCTACTATGCAAAGCCAAAGCCATTTATCAACAACACCCAGAAACGCCGCCGGCTTCGCTGGGCCCGAGCTCATCTAAGATGGACTGATGCAAAGTGGAAAAGTGTTCTTTGGTCTTTCAAATTGTTTTTGGAAACTGTGGACGTCGTGTCCTCCGGACCAAAGAGGAAAAGAACCATCCGGATTGTTCTAGGCGCAAAGTGTAAAAGTCAGCATGTGTGATGGTATGGGGGTGTATTAGTGCCCAAGACATGGGTAACTTACACATCTGTGAAGGCACCATTAATGCTGAAAGGTACATACAGGTTTTGGAGCAACATATGCTGCCATCCAAGCAACGTTATCATGGACGCCCCTGCTTATTTCAGCAAGACGATGCCAAGGAATTTGGGACATGCTCTCCCTGAGAGAGCATGAGGAGGTTGAGGTGGGCGGGGCTGGGGAGGGGTTGGTGGGGGGTAGGGGGTAGCGGGGGGTTGTATATTGTAGCGTCCCAGAAGAGTTAGTGCTGCAAGGGGTTCTGGGTATTTGTTCTGTTGTGTTTATGTTGTGTTACGGTGCGGGTGTTCTCCCGAAATGTGTTTGTCATTCTTGTTTGGTGTGGGTTCACAGTGTGGCGCATATTTGTAACAGTGTTAAAGTTGTTTATACGGCCACCCTCAGTGTGACCTGTATGGCTGTTGAACAAGTATGCATTTGCATTCACTTGTGTGTGTTAAAAGCCGTAGATATTATGTGATTGGGCCGGCACGCAAAGGCAGTGCCTTTAAGGTTTATTGGCGCTCTGTACTTCTCCCTACGGCCGTGTACACAGCGGCATTTTAAAAAGTCATACATTTTACTTTTTGAAACCGATACCGATAATTTCCGATATTAAATTTTAAAGCATTTATCGGCCGATAATATCGGCAGTCCGATATTATCGGACATCTCTATTAATGATTATTTGCAAAAAAAAATTAAGTTTCTCAGTTCCAACATGAAATATCTTGTCTTTGCAGTCTTTTCAATTGAATATAAGTTGAGAAGGATTCGCAAATCATTGTATTCTGTTTTTATTTACAAATTACACAACACTTAGTCGAAATACTCGACATTTGGACGTGTGAGTCAAGCAGGTATGCAAACAAGCACTACGTTAAGTCACCTTTGTGAACTCTACGCCAATCCCATAACAAAAAACAACAACTCATAATTAGGGATGTCCGATAATGGCTTTTTGCCGGTATCCGATATTCCGATATTATCCAACTCTTTAATTACCGATACAGATATCAACCGATACCGATACTGATATATACAGTTGTGGAATTAACACATTATTATGCCTAATTTGGACAACCAGGTATGGTGAAGATAAGGTCCTTTTTTTTTAAATTAATAAAATAAAATAAGATAAATAAATTAAAAACATTTTCTTGAATAAAAAAGAAAGTAAAACAATATAAAAACAGTTACATAGAAACTAGTAATGAATGAAAATTTGTAAAATTAACTGTTAAAGGTTAGTACTATTAGTGGAGCAGCAGCACGCACAATCATGTGTGCTTACGGACTGTATCCCTTGCAGACTGTATTGATATATATTGATATATAATGTAGGAAGCAGAATATTGATAACAGAAAGAAACAACCCTTTTGTGTGAATGAGTGTAAATGGGGGAGGGAGGTTTTTTGGGTTGGTGCACTAATTGTAAGTGTATCTTGTGTTTTTTATGTTGATTTAATAAAAAATAAATAAAATTAAAAAAAAAAAAAAAAAAACGATACCGATAATAAAAAAACAGATACCGATAATTTCCGATATTACATTTTAAAGCATTTATCGGCCGATAATATCGGCCGGCCGATATTATCGGACATGTCTACTCATAATGTCTGCTGAGGTGTGACCCCCCTCCCCACCAAAAATGTTGATTTAATAAAAAAAAACAAAAAAAAAACGATACCGATAATAAAAAAACCGATACCGATAATTTCCGATATTACATTTTAAAGCATTTATCGGCCGACCGATATTATCGGACATGTCTACTCATAATGTCTGCTGAGGTGTGACCCCCCTCCCCACCAAAAATGTTGATTTAATAAAAAAAAACAAAAAAAAAACGATACCGATAATAAAAAAACCGATACCGATAATTTCCGATATTACATTTTAAAGCATTTATCGGCCGGCCGATATTATCGGACATGTCTAATCATAATGTCTGCTGAGGTGTGACCCCCCTCCCCACCAAAAATGTTGATTTAATAAAAAAAAAACAAAAAAAAACGATATCAATAATTTAAAAAACGATACCGATAATTTCCGATATTACATTTTAAAGCATTTATCGGCCGGCCGATATTATCGGACATCCATCCATCCATCCATTTTCTACCGCTTATTCCCTTCGGGGTCGCGGGGGGCGCTGGAGCCTATCTCAGCTACAATCGGGCGGAAGGCGGCGTACACCCTGGACAAGTCGCCACCTCATCGCAGGGCCAACACAGATAGACAGACAACATTATCGGACATGTCTACTCATAATGTCTGCTGAGGCGTGACCCCCCTCCCCACCAAAAATGTTGATTTAATAAAAAAAATAAAAAAACAAAACAAAAAAAACCGATACCGATAATAAAAAAAACGATACCGATAATTTCCGATATTACATTTTAAAGCATTTATCGGCCGATAATATCGGCCGGCCGATATTATCGGACATGTCTACTCATAATGTCTGCTGAGGTGTGACCCCCCTCCCCACCAAAAATGTTGATTTAATTAAAAAAAAACGATACCGATAATAAAAAAAATGATACCGATCATTTCTGATATTACATTTTAAAGCATTTATCGGCCGATAATATCGGCCGGCCGATATTATCGGACATGTCTACTCATAATGTCTGCTGAGGTGTGACCCCCCTCCCCACCAAAAATGTTGATTTAATAAAAAAAAAAAAAAAAAAACACACACAAAAAACAATACCGATAATAAAAAAACCAATACTGATAATTTCCGATATTACATTTTAAAGCATTTATCGGCCGATAATATCGGCCGGCCGATATTATCGGACATGTCTACTCATAATGTCTGCTGAGGTGTGACCCCCCTCCCCACCAAAAATGTTGATTTAATTAAAAAAAAACCCAAAAAAACCACACAAAAAAAACGATACCGATAATAAAAAAACCAATACCGATAATTTCCGATATTACATTTTAAAGCATTTATCGGCCGATAATATCGGCCAGCCGATATTATCGGACATGTCTACTCATAATGTCTGCTGAGGTGTGACCCCCCTCCCCACCAAAAATGTTTATTTAATAAAAAAAATTAAAAAAAAAAAAACGATACCGATAATAAAAAAACCCGATACCGATAATTTCCGATATTACATTTTAAAGCATTTATCGGCCGGCCGATATTATCGGACATGTCTACTCATAATGTCTGCTGAGGTCTGACCCCCCTCCCCACCAAAAATGTTGATTTAATAAAAAAAATAAAAAAATAAAAATAAAAAAACCGATACCGATAATAAAAAAAAACGATACCGATAATTTCCGATAATACACTTTAAAGCATTTATCGGCCGATAATATCGGCCGGCCGATATTATCGGACATGTCTACTCATAATGTCTGCTGAGGTGTGACCCCCCTCCCCACCAAAAATGTTTATTTAATTTAAAAAAAACAAACAAAAAAAAAAACGATACCGATAATAAAAAAAAACGATACCGATAATTTCCGATATTACATTTTAAAGCGTTTATCGGCCGGCCGATATTATCGGACATGTCTACTCATAATGTCTGCTGAGGTGTGACCCCCCTCCCCACCAAAAATGTTGATTTAATAAAAAAAAACAAAAAAACAAAAAAACGATACCGATATTAAATAAACCGATACCGATAATTTCCGATATTACATTTTAAAGCATTTATCGGCCGATAATATCGGCCGGCCGATATTATCGGACATGTCTACTCATAATGTCTGCTGAGGTGTGACCCCCCTCCCCACCAAAAATGTTGATTTAATAAAAAACAAACAAAAAAAAACCGATACCGATAATAAAAAAAACGATACCGATAATTTCCGATATTACATTTTAAAGCATTTATCGGCCGATAATATCGGCCGGCTGATATTATCGGACATGTCTACTCATAATGTCTGCTGAGGTGTGACCCCCCTCCCCACCAAAAATGTTGATTTAATAAACAAAACAAAAACAAAAAGAAAAAAAAAGAAAACCGATACTGATAATAAAAAAACCGATACCGATAATTTCCGATATTACATTTTAAAGCATTTATCGGACATGTCTACTCATAATATCTGCTGAGGTGTGACCCCCCTCCCCACCTCCATCTGCTCCCCCAATAACAAACACCCCCCCTCCCCCCAGTCACCACACACAGAGGTCTGGTCGGGATTAAATCAAGTGCATGGAGAGCGGGGCCCCATTACCCTGCACAAGCCACTTCAACGTCTGCTTTACTAGCCCGGTCCACCCCACCCCCTCCCCTCAATTATAAAAGCACACGGCTTAAGTCGGCGGGGAGGTCGCGGTGGGGGCGCGGGGTCGGCCCCTCGTGGGTACGACCTTGTCGACATGTGGGGTGAGGTCAGGACGTGTGTGTGTGGGGGGGGGGGGGGGGGGCATTGTTCAACACCAAGTCACCTGAGTCTGCACCGCATTAAAGGCATGAAGGGACTGAATTATAGCGCGGGCTGAATTAACTCCATATATCAAGCCCAGTCCAAACAGTTCAGGGGTGATCTGATCGGGGGGTGGCAGCGTGGTGGTAAAGGGAGAAGTGGGGGGTGGATAAAGTAACTCAACATTTTCTATCTCCTCCCATTAAAGTTAACCACTTCTCCCTCTCGGCGCGGCCGTAAAGCTGCCAAACAGACGGCTGATTTATCCCGCCCTCGCCCGCCCGGGCTTCTGTCCTAACTATCGCATGCCTCCAATTAATTTTTTTTGTTGCTCTCCATCCCCTCTCCCAGTAAATGTGATGAGATTGCGGCGGCAGGGGGAGAGAGAGAAGAAAGAAAAAAAAAGCGCTGACTTCGGTTAATGCAGAATTTCCTTAATAGTTCCCAAACCTGCCTGCAGAAGAAGCTCGGAGAAGGAGCACATTCGTTAGAAAATATATACAATATATTGACAAAAGTATTTGGTCACCTATTTAAATGATCAGAATCAGGTGTCCTAATCACGTGGAGGAATTATGATTAGGGATGTCCGATAATGGCTTCTTGCCGATATCCGATATTGTCCAACTCTTTAATTACCGATATCAACCGATATATGCAGTCGTGGAATTAACACATTATTATGCCTAATTTGGACAACCATGTATGGTGAAGATAAGGTACTTTTTTTAAAAAATTAGTAAAATAAGATAAATAAATTAAAAACATTTTCTTCAATAAAAAAGAAAGTACAACAATATAAAAACAGTTACATAGAAACTAGTAATGAATGAAAATGAGTAAAATTAACTGTTAAAGGTTAGTATTATTAGTGGAGCAGCAGCACGCACAATCATGTGTGCTTACGGACTGTATCCCTTGCAGACTGTATTGATATATATTGATATATAATGTAGGAACCAGAATATTAATAACAGAAAGAAATGGGGGGAGGGAGGTTTTTTGGGTTGGTGCACTAATTGTAAGTGTATCTTGTGTTTTTTATGTTGATTTAATAAAAAAAAAACAAAAAAAACGATACCGATAATTAAAAAAAAACGATACCGATAATTTCCGATATTACATTGCATATATATATATACATATATCGGCCGATAATATCGGCAGGCCGATATTATCGGACATCTCTAATTATGATGTGGGGTTGTTTTTATAGAGTTGGGCTTGGACCTTAGTTCCAGTGAAAGGAACTTTGAATGCTCCAGGGTTGATTGACTGATTGATTGATTGATTGATTGATTGATTGAGACTAGAGATGTCGGCCGATAAATGCTTTAAAACAGTGGTCCCCAACCTTTTTGTAGCTGGGGACCGGTCAACGCTTGAAAATTTGTCCCACGGACCAGGGGGGGGGATTTTTTTTTTAATTTTTTTTTTTTCCATAAAGAAATACAATCATGTGTGCTTACGGACTGTATCCCTGCAGACTGTATTGATCTATATTGACATACACACAATATGTATATATTGTGTTTTTTATGTTGATTTAATTTAAAAAAAAAAAAAAAAAAAGTTTTATTTTTTTATTTCTTGCGCGGCCCGGTACCAATCGTTCCGGTGGTTGGGGACCACTGCTTTAAAATGTAATATTGGAAAATATCGGTATCCTTTTTTTTTTATCATCGGTATCGTTTTTTTTGTATTTTTTGTATTTTTTGATTAAATCAACACAAAAAACACAAGATACACTTACAATTAGTGCACCAAGCCAAAAAACCTCCCTCCCCCATTTACACTCATTCACACAAAAGGGTTGTTTCTTTCTGTTATTAATATTCTGCTTCCTACATTATATATCAATATATATCAATACAGTCTGCAAGGGATACAGTCCGTAAGCACACATGATTGTGCGTGCTGCTGCTCCACTAATAGTACTAACCTTTAACAGTTAATTTTACTCATTTTCATTCATTACTAGTTTCTATGTAACTGTTTTTATATTGTTTTACTTTCTTTTTTATTCAAGAAAATGTTTAATTTATTTATCTTATTTTATTTTATTAATTTTTTAAAAAAAGGACCTTATCTTCACCATACCTGGTTGTCCAAATTAGGCATAATAATGTGTTAATTCCACGACTGCATATATCGGTATCGGTTGATATCGGTATCTGTAATTAAAGAGTTGGACAATATCGGAATATCGGATATCGGCAAAAAGCCTTAATTGAGACTATTATTAGTAGATTGCACAGTACAGTACATATTCCGTACAATTGACTACTAAATGGTAACAACCGAATAAGTTTTTCAACTTGTTTAAGTCGGGGTCCACGTTAATCAATTCATGGTATAAATATACCAAAACATTGTGGACAATTCCATGCTCCCAACCTTGTGGGAACTATATATACAGTATATATATATATACAGTATATATATATATATATATATATATATATATATATATATATATATATATATATATATATATATATATATATATATATGTATATACAGTATATATATATATATATATATATATATATATATATATACATATATATATATATATAGCGCACTTTCCGCGCGCGCGATGATGTCACGTTATCGATGAGAAAATGCATTTTTAGACAATATGATTTGGCTTAGCGGCTAGGAGACACCGTGAGTAGCAAGCGGTACAAAGTGGATAAAAAAAGACAGAAAAAAATAATTTTTTAAAATTTTCTTTTATACTTGGGACTTCCCGCGGGCCTGATTTTGGACGCTGGCGGGCCAGATCCCCTGGTTTAAAAAAACGGTGCTGAAGGCGTCATTAAAACGCCATCAAGGAGACATTTTTACCAAACGTGTAAGCTGACCAAAGACTGGAAGCATCTTAGAGAGACGGACGACACTGAATCCATTTGTCCACCTACTCGTCGCCCACGCACTCGTACCTCTCAACAACGGTGTAAACAAGATGTGAGGCAGACGAAGGACTGGAATGGCAAATAAGTGCCATCCGCTGATCCGATTGGCTCAAGCGAGCCGTCCAAGCAGAGTGCACAGCTGGCAAGTACCGGCTCGTAAAGTAACGACACAAACTTGCATCACCACGTATCCACTCGCCTAAACATGCAAGTGTTGCCATGGGAGACCGTGGTCACTACAACGACACAGTACACCAAAAAGGGGGTCTGAATACTGTATTTTCCGGACTATAGGGTGCACCGGATTATATGGCGCACTGCCAGTCAGGTCTATTTTCATACAATAGTCTAGGGCTGCAACAACTAATCGATTAAATCGATTATAAAAATAGTTGCCGATTAATTTAGTCATCGATTCGTTGGATCTATGCTATGCGCATGCGCAGAGGCTTTTTTATTTTATTTTTTTATTTTTATTTTTTTTATTTTTATTTTTTTTTAAATAAATCTTTATTTATAAACTGCAACTGAGCTGAGGAACAATAATCAAAATAAGTATGGTGCCAGTATGCTGTTTTTTTTCCAATAAAATACTGGAAAGGATAGAAATGTAGTTTGTCTCTTTTATCCTATTATTAATCGATTAATCGAAGTAATAATCGACAGATTAATCGATGATCAAATTAATCGTTAGTTGCAGCCCTACAATAGTTGCAGCGGATTATAAAAAAACGCCCGACCTACTCTCTAATAACTAAAGTTCCTTGGGTGAATAATGTCAACTCACTACACCGGTATGTTTTAAGAGCTTTGATAGCTCATCTACTGACAGATATACGTAAGAATTTTACACTACTCTATATTAGAAATGGCAACAACGGAAGATGAATGCCACATAAGAAGGTAGAGAAAAAGAAGCTTATGACTACGGTGTCGGCACGGACTACAATGGCGGACGCGTGCACATTTTCAGGACTTATGCAGATCCCAAATACACATCAGCAGGTACCGGAAGGTAAGAAAAGTTGGTTTTGCATAATATTGCGAAACAAAACGCCAGATAAAATGTCTGCTAATAGGGGCCATTTTGCGGTCCTTATGCACACACCATAATAATACTCGTATGTTTGATGCGCCAACAATCCATTAAGTGGTGCGGCTTCATAGCTTACCGAAGTCGTACTAACAACAGTTTGACAGATTTTTGAGCGCCGTGTGTAATGTTCTATATTCTCAAAGGAACATTTAAAGTTTTGGTGTTGTTTACTGGCATCATATTGCAGTCTACACATGTCTCTTATGTATGACTGCAATCTACTGGTCACACTTATCACTACACCATGTACCAAATAAAATTGCTTCGAGGTCGGTAAGCACAACCAGAATTATGCCGTACATTAGACGCACCGTCAATTTTTGAGAAAATGAAAGGATTTTAAGTGCGCCTTATAGTCCCAAAAATACGGTAATCCATTCCAGACTAAGGCTGGACGATAAAACGATATCAATACTGTGGAGGTCTTGCACCTCCGGGTTCTTTGGACCACCAATCATCGACATGCTAGGCTCTTCCATGGGTACAACCGTGCTTTATTGGCAGGATTGTGCAAAAGTCTTTTTGTGCTTTTCAGCAATTGTCTTTAGTCTCAATCGAGCACCCTAATGGTTTCTCTCGCACCAACCGCCATCAACAACTCTCCCCTCTCCTTCCCGACTGCTGCCTTTAACAGAGCGACAGGTGATCAGACAAACACTCACAGCTGGGTCGTCTACGCAACTGTCGCTGATCTCGAAGCCGGTCCTGGCACACCCCGCTTCGCTGCAGGTCCGCAGGCCACGCCCCCCCCCGGCCACAAATACATATCGCCATAGACACGTAATCGATATCAATAAAATATATGTTCAAAAAAACATTATAGACTTCCAGATCAAGCCATTAAAGATAGTATAGTATAGTATATATCAGGGGTCACCAACACGGTGCCCGCGGGCACCAGGTAGCCCGTAAGGACCAGATGAGTAGCCCGCCGGCCTGTTCTAAAAATAGCTCAAATAGCAGCACTTACCAGTGAGCTGCCTCTATTTTTTTAAATTGTATTTATTTACTAGCAAGCTGGTCTCACTTTGCCCGACATTTTTAATTCTAAGAGAGACAAAACTCAAATAGAATTTGAAAATCCAAGAAAATATTTTAAAGACTTGGTCTTCACTTGTTTAAATAAATTCATTAATTGTTTTACTTTGCTTCTTATAACTTTCAGAAAGACAAATTTAGAGAAAAAAATACAACCTTAAAAATGATTTTAGGATTTTTAAACACATATACCTTTTTACCTTTTAAATTCCTTCCTCTTCTTTCCTGACCATTTAAATCAATGTTCAAGTAAATGTATGTTTTTTATTGTAAAGAATAATAAATCAATTGTAATTTAATTCTTCATTTTAGCTTCTGTTTTTTCGACGAAGAATATTTGTGAAACATTTCTTCAAACTTATTATGATTAAAATTCAAAAAAATTATTCTGGCAAATCTAGAAAATCTGTAGAATCAAATTTAAATCTTATTTCAAAGTCTTTTGAATTTATTTTAAAATTTTTGTTCTGGAAAATCTAGAAGAAATAATGATTTGTCTTTGTTAGAAATATAGCTTGGTCCAATTTGTTGTATATTCTAACAAAGTGCAGATTGGATTTTAACCTATTTAAAACATGTCATCAAAATTTTAAAATTAATCTTAATCAGGAAAAATTACTAATAATGTTCCATATATTATTTTTTTAAGTTTTTGTCTTCTTTTTTTCGGTTGAATTTAGAATTTTAAAGATTCGAAATTGAAGATAAACTATGTTTCAAAATTTAATTGTCATTTTTTTCGTGTTTTCTCCTCTTTTAAACCGTTCAATTAAGTGTAAATATCATTAATTATTAATAATAACATAGAGTTATAGGTAAATTGAGCAAATTGGCTATTTCTGGCAATTTATTTAAGTGTGTATCAAACTGGTAGCCCTTCGCATTAATCACTACCCAAGAAGTAGCTCTTGCTTTCAAAAAGGTTGGTGACCCCTGGTATAGACAGTATATCGGTATTACGGCATAGTCCAGCCGGTCATTTTCTACCGCATGTCCCTATCAGGGTTGCGGGGGGCCTGGAGCCTATCCCAGCTGCACTCAAGCGGAAGGCAGCATACACCCTTATAGTCCGAAAAATACGGTAAATTCGCAAATTGTTTTACATTGTCACTGTGGGGTATTGTCTGTAGAATTTTGAGGACAAAAATGAATTTATCCCACTTTGGAATAAGGTTGTAACTAGGGATGTCCGATAATGGCTTTTTGCCGATATCCGATATTGTCCAACTCTTTAATTACTGATACTGATATCAACCGATACCAACCGATATATGCAGTCGTGGAACTAACACACTATTATGCCTAATTTGGACAACCATGTATGGTGAAGATAAGGTACTTTAAAAAAATAAAAATAAAACAAGAACTAAATTAAAAACATTTTGTTGAATAAAAAAGAAAGTAAAACAATATAAAAACAGTTACATAGAAACTAGTAATGAATGAAAATGAGTAAAATTAACTGTTAAAGGTTAGTACTATTAGTGGACCAGCAGCACGCACAATCATGTGTGCTTACGGACTGTATCCCTTGCAGACTGTATTGATATATATTGATATATAATGTAGGAACCAGAATATTGATAACAGAAAGAAATGGGGGGAGGGAGGTTTTTTGGGTTGGTGCACTAATTGTAAGTGTATCTTGTGTTTTTTATGTTGATTTAATAAAAAAATAAAAAAAAATAAAAAACAAAAACAAAAAAAAAACGATACAGATAATAAAAAAAACGATACAGATAATTTCCGATATTACATTTTAACGCATTTATCGGCCGATAATATCGGCCTGGACATCCCTAGTTGTAACGTAACAAAATGTGGAAAAAGTGAATACTTTCTAGATATAGTGTATAAGATGAATAAACGTTGATTTTACGGTCACGTGGTTTAAGACAAAATATCAAAATGTCCCTCTGCATCTTTAGGGTCTTCAGAATGCAGGTGTGCTAAGACACTTGAAAACCAGGTGGCCCTCCAGTGTCAAGTCCTTTTATGGGCATTTAACGACATCATAATTAGTACAGATGCACTTACAACTGAGAATAAAACTGGGAAAACGACTAAAAATGTGCGATATTTACAATCAAGACTTTACTATATAAGTCCATTCTTTGGTTTTTAGTAGACAAAAAACTGCTTCTTTTAATGAAAGAGAAGGGGGGCTCTGTCAGCCAGGAAAACGAGTGCATCCGCGCGAGCCGCGGACCGATGTTGATAATTAGAAGCTTGACAAAACAATGTTCCCCGACAAAAGTTTTGTTTGTCCTTTTGTTCGACTCTACGCCGAGATTCATTAGGCCTTTTTTTTTTGGGAGGCGGGGATTTGAGGTCCACGCAGCTCAAGTGAAGCATGCCAAATTAGGAGAAAGAACTCCAAACAAACACAGACACGGAAAAAAACCCAGCTTGGGAGACTCATTAGGACCCCCCTAGCGCTCCTCCTCGCCATAAGATATTGTCTATGTATTTGCTGTTTACTGAGCAGACGAGGGGAGGACCGGGCAGCCTCGTGGGAATGGAGACGACGCTCCGACGCCATAGTCAGGAAAAGTGGAAGTATCAAGTGACTTGTGGAAAACACCCAAGATCTCCGGCTTGTGAAGACGAGGAACGTTCATGTTTCAGTGGAGTTTTACTGTAACGCCCAAAATAAAGATGGCGTCCTTAAAACAAACGTCTTCTGCAGTGGACAGAAATCAGACCCTTTCTCAAGTAAATGAGTAACTAAATGCCTTCACCTTTCTTCTCCGTTTTAAAAAAATACTCTTTGAACTATTCCAATATGTCATCATCACACTGTGTCCTCCGGAGAACTAACGTCTTCTGTAGTGGACATCAAGTTTTGCTCTAATCAATTAATTGAAAACAAATTCATTAGTAGTATATATTTGCATAAAACTACATATACACACAGTAATATATATATATATATATATATATATATATATTAGGGAATTCTGATAATGGCTTTTTGCCGATATCCGATATTCCGATATTGTCCGACTCTTTAATTGCCGATACCGATATAAACCGATACCGATATCAACCGATATATACAGTCGTGGAATTAACACATTATTATGCCTAATTTGGACAACCAGGTATGGTGAAGATAAGGTAACTTTTAAAAAAAATAATAAAATAAGATAACTAAATTAAAAACATTTTCTTGAATAAAAAAGAAAGTACAACAATATAAAAACAGTTACATAGAAACTAGTAATGAATGAAAATGAGTAAAATTAACTGTTAAAGGTTAGTACTATTAGTGGAGCAGCAGCACGCACAATCATGTGTGCTTACGGACTGTATCCCTTGCAGACTGTATTGATATATATTGATATATAATGTAGGAAGCAGAATATTAATAACAGAAGGAAACAACCCTTTTGTGTGAATGAGTGTAAATGGGGGAGGGAGGTTTTTTGGGTTGGTGCACTAATTGTAAGTGTATCTTGTGTTTTTTATGTTGATTTAATAAAAAAAATAAAAAATACAAAAAATACAAAAAAAAACCTGATACTGATAATAAAAAAAACGATACCGATAATTTCCGATATTACATTTTAACGCAAATATCGGCCAATAATATCGGCAGGCCGATATTATCGGACATCTCTAATTCACATGTATGGTTTTCTACACTAAAATTAATCTATTTATTATTGTGTTAATGATCCAAAGCATTCACACATATGGCTTTTTACACCAAAATGCATCTGTTTATTATTCATCTTCAGTTTATTAGTGTTAAATGCTCCAAAGCATTCACACAAGTGGTTTTCTACACCAAAATTAATCTATTTATTTTTCATCTTCAACTTATTATTGTGTGAATGCTCCAAAGCATTCAGACGTATGGTTTTCTACACCAAAATTCATCAACTTATTATCGTGTGAATGCTCCAAAGCATTCACACTAGCGATGTCCGATAATATTAATAAAATGTAATATCGGAAATGATCGGTATCGGTTTTTTTTATTATCTGTATCGGGTTTTTTTTGTTTGTTTTTTATTAAATCAACATAAAAAACACAAGATACACTTACAATTAGTGCACCAACCCAAAAAAACCTCCCTCCCCCATTTACACTCATTCACACAAAAGGGTTGTTTCTTTCTGTTATTAATATTCTGCTTCCTACATTATATATCAATATATATCAATACAGTCTGCAAGGGATACAGTCCGTAAGCACACATGATTGTGCGTGCTGCTGCTCCACTAATAGTACTAACCTTTAACAGTTAATTTTACTCATTTTCATTCATTACTAGTTTCTATGTAACTGTTTTTATATTGTTTTACTTTCTTTTTTATTCAAGAAAATGTTTTTAATTTAGTTATCTTATTTTTTTTTAAAGTACCTTATCTTCACCATACCTGGTTGTCCAAATTAGGCATAATAATGTGTTAATTCCACGACTGCATATATCGGTTGATATCGGTATCGGTTGATATCGGTATCGGCAATTAAAGAGTTGGACAATATCGGAATATCGGATATCGGCAAAAAGCCATTATCGGACATCCCTAATTCACACAAGTGAAATTCATCTATTTATTCAACTTATTATTATTATTGTGTGAAATGCTCCAAAACATTCACACATGTGGTTTTTGTGCACCAAAATTCATCTATTTATTGTGTGAATGTTCCAAAGTATTCACACAAGTGGTTTTCTACACCAAAATGCATCTATTTATTATTCATCTTCAACTTATTATTGTGTGAATGCTCCAAAGCATTCAGACGTATGGTTTTCTAAACCAAAATGCATCTATTCATTATTCATCTTCAACTTATTATTGTGTGAATGCTCCAAAGCATTCACACATACTTATAACATCAACACATTCCACTCACCCTGCCCTTCAAACTAACACTTTCCCAAGTTCCCAACCAAATTCCGGTTTTCCTGGAAATTCAAACTCTTCAACATTCATACTACATCCTGTCAGTATTTCAGTTCAACTTCAGCATTGGAGCATTCACACGCAATTCCTTAAGGAATTTCCTCATCTAGTTATTTGTAATATTTGTAATAATTGTAATATATTTCCCCCAAAAGGTGTTACTGACAAAAGAAATAGGCAAAAACAAATGTATGATGATGACATACTGGAATAGTTCAAAGACTCTCTTTTCAAAAATGGGCAAGAATGAAGGAGGCATTTAGTTAATCATTTATTTGAGGAAGGGTCTGCTTTTTTCTGCCCCCCCAGCTATCTACACTGTGAAGGCTACCAGTTATTAATATGCAGCTGTAATGAGCTCGGAAACGTTTGCAGCATGCAGAGTATTATTTCACTGTAGTATGTATAGATAGATCCTCCCTAATCAACTGGCGGCCCCCGGGCAATATACGGCGCACATATACCCGTGTATATATATATATATATATATGATCTTTGAGCAGTGTAAAATGCATGACAATTTAGTATCGTAAATTCCTAACTATATGCCGCTACTTTTTCCCTACGCTTTGAAACCTGCGGCTATATATTTTTTTTTTTATAGGGATGTCCGATAATATCGGCCTGCCGATATTATCGGCCGATAAATGCGTTAAAATGAAATATATCGGAAATTATCGGTATCGGTTTTTTTATTATCTGTATCGGGTTTTTTTTTTGTTTTTAAAAAAAAAATTTTTTTATTAAATCCACATAAAAAACACAAGATACACTTACAATTAGTGCACCAACCCAAAAAACCTCCCTCCCCCCATTTCTTTCTGTTATCAATATTCTGGTTCCTACATTATATATCAATATATATCAATACAGTCTGCAAGGGATACAGTCCGTAAGCACACATGATTGTGCGTGCTGCTGCTCCACTAATAGTACTAACCTTTAACAGTTAATTTTACTCATTTTCATTCATTACTAGTTTCTATGTAACTGTTTTTATATTGTTGTACTTTCTTTTTTATTCAAGAAAATGTTTTTAATTTATTTATCTTATTTTACTAATTTTTTTAAAAAGGACCTTATCTTCACCATACCTGGTTGTCCAAATTAGGCATAATAATGTGTTAATTCCACGACTGCATATATCGGTTGATATCGGTATCGGTTGATATCGGTATCGGTAATTAAAGAGTTGGACAATATCGGAATATCGGATATCGGCAAAAAGCCATTATCGGACATCCCTAATATATATATATATATATATATATATATATATATATATATATATATATATATATATATATATATATATATATATATATATATATATATATATATATATATATGATCTTTGAGCAGTGTAAAATGCATGACAATTTAGTATCGTAAATTCCTGACTATATGCCGCTACTTTTTCCCTACGCTTTGAAACCTGCGGCTATATATATATGTTTTTATATATAATTTTTCTTCACTGACGGCCATAAGGCAAATAGTTTAAAGCTGTTTAAAGCTTTTAACCGGAAGTACAAGTGCCGTTCCGTCTTTTAATCATGTATCGCCGGGGGTGTCAAACTTATTTGAGCTCAGGGGCCAAATGGAGGAAAACCTGCGCACACGCGGGCCGGACTATTCAAATTGTGGCATTAAAACTAAAAAAATGAAGACAACTTCAGATAGTTTTCTTTGTCTTACTTTGGCCAAAAATAGAACAAACACATTCTGAAAATATTACAATAAACATATAGGACAAAATACCGGCCGTGGTAAAGTTTAGACTCATGAAGGAAAGAAGAAAGTGAGTGAATGTTTATAACTGAACACATTTACATATGCATAAAAATGTGTTTTGTTTTGTATAATTTTTTTTAAAATTAATTAAGCAACGTTTGTGACAACCTTTTTCCAAAACAATATAGAATGTGAGACGTAACAGGATGATGCATACATTTATCATTTCTTTTTAAAACACTTATATAAAAGTGGGACCCCAAAAATTTACTGTGGGACCCCATTTTCAACATTTCTAGCGCCAACACTGATGGGAGTATTGGCGCGACCAAAACAGCAGCAGGCGGCTGTGGCCTGCGGGCCGGTTCTAATACTAATCAAATATCATCCCGGGGGCCATAGATCTGGGGTCCCCAACCACCGGTCTGCGGACCGATTGGTACCGGGCCGCACAAGAAATTAAAAAAAAAAAAAAAAAAAAAATTAATGAAATCAACATAAAAAACACAATATATACATTACATATCAATACAGCCTGCAGGGATACAGTCCGTAAGCACACATGATTGTATTTATTTATGTAAAAATAAAAAAAATAAAAAAATATTTTTTAATTTTTTAAATTGAGTCTGTTGAGGTGATTGGAAAAGTAGCTACCACAGCTTCTGTTTTGTTTGATCAGCCGTTTTACAGTCACCGTTTGGAAATATGAGAATGAGAATCAGCACCCCCAAGTCCGAGTCCATGGTTCTCGCCCGGGAAAGGGTGGAGTGCCATCTCCGGGGTTGGGGAGGAGACCCTGCCCCAAGTGGAGGACTTCAAGTACATCGGAGTCTTGTTCACGAGTGGGGGAAGAGTGGATGGTGAGATCGACAGGCGGCGTCTTCAGTAATGCGGACGCTGTATCGATCCGTTGTGGTGAAGAAGGAGCTGAGCCGGAAGGTAAAACTCTCAATTTACCGGTCGATGTACGTTCCCATCCTCACCTATGGTCATGAGCTTTGGGTTATGAGCGAAAGGACAAGATCACGGGTACAAGCGGCTGAAATGGGTTTCCTCCGCCGCCGGGTGGCGGGGCTCTCCCTTAGAGATAGGGTGAGAAGCTCTGTCATCCGGGGGGAGCTCGGAGAGGAGCCAGGTGAGGTGGTTCGGGCATCTGGTCAGGATGCCACCCGAACGTGTGTTTAGGGCACGTCCGACCGGTAGGAGGCCACGGGGAAGACTATGTCTCCCGGCTGGCATGGGAACGCCTGGGGATCCCCCGGGGGGAGCTGGACGAAGTGGCTGGGGAGAGGGAAGTCTGGGCTTGCCTGCTTAGGCTGCTGCCCCCGCGGCCCGACCTCGGATAAGCGGAAGAAGATGGCTGGATGGTTTGGAAATAATAAATGTACGTAAATAAACAGATTTTTTTGGGGTGTAAATAACTCATTTCACAACGTATATATCTGCGACTTATAGACGGTAGGCATGGTGTTCCTGGGATTAAAGGAACACCATGCGGCTTATTTGCTGGTGCGCTCTACAGTCCGGAAAATACGGTATTTGTCACACCTTAAAACTTTTTCTCCGCCAAACAAGTCCGGCATTGACATTATATACAAAATAAGAATAACACTGAAGTCCTTAGCTACATAAAAAAGATTAAAGGCAGGCGACAACAACGCTTCTACCACGAGGTATTAAAGTATTATAAACTGTGCGGCTGTATGCACCAAATCATTATTAGTGTCAAATGCATTATCCGCGAGTGAAGTGAACACACCGTCTCCCTTTCACTCTTTTCTCAGCTCGCCGACCTCCAGCAGGAGCGCTGACCCCGTGAAAGGGCTCCGTCACACTTCCCTGCCCGGCTAATGGACTCAGGCCTGAGGCAGCTAATGGCATAATGAGCCCCAGGCAGCAAGGAGAGGGACAGTTCTGGCCCAGGGGCGCAGGGAAAAAGGTGCAGGGACCGAGGGCCGGGGGGGGGGGACGCGTACCCGACGTCTTTTGGTCTTCACCGTCTCCTAGCGACCGACTGATGTGAGTGGGCGGAGAGTGAGCCGCTGCTTGCACCACCGGTGCCCGTGAGGATGTGTTTTGATATAAAAACCTTTCATAACTCACAAATGTACTTCCTTAAAAAGGGAGGGGAAAAAAACACTCAGCTTAAAATACAAAACCAGTGTGGAAATGTTCGAACTGAGAAACTTTTTTTTTTTTTTTTGTGGAAATAATCATTAACTTAGAATTTAATGGCAGCAACATATTGCGAAAAAGTTGGCACAGGGGCATTTTTACCACTGTGTTACATGGCCTTTCCTTTTAACGACACTCAGTAAACGTTTGGGAACTGAGGAGACACATTTTTGAATCTTTTTAGGTGGAATTCTTTCCCATTCTTGCTTGATGTACAGCTTAAAGGCCTACTGAAATGATTTTTTTATTTATTTAAACGGGAATAGCAGATCCATTCTATGTGTCATACTTGATCATTTCGCGATATTGCCATATTTTTGCTGAAAGGATTTAGTAGAGAAAATCGACGATAAAGTTCGCAACTTTTGCTCGCTGATAAAAAAAAGCCTTGCCTGTAGCGGATGTAGCGTGACGTCACAGGAGCTAGTATTCCTCACAATTCCCCGTTGTTTACAATGGAGCGAGAGAGATTCGGACCGAGAAAGTGACGATTACCCCATTAATTTGAGCGAGGATGAAAGATTCGTAGATGAGGAACGTTACAGTGAAGGACTAGAGTGCAGTGCAGGACGTATCTTTTTTCGCTCTGACCGTAACTTAGGTACAAGCTGGCTCATTGGATTCCACACTCTCTCCTTTTTCTATTGTGGATCACGGATTTGTACTTTAAACCACCTGGGATACTATATCCTCTTGAAAATGAGAGTCGAGCACGCGAAATGGACATTTAAAGTGACTTTTATCTCCATGACAATACATCGGTGACACACTTAGCTACTGAGCTAACGTGTTAGCATCGTTCTCAAATGAAGATAGAAACAAAATAAATAAACCCCTGACTGGAAGGATAGACAGAAGACCAACAATACTATTAAACCATGTACATGTAACTACACGGTTAAAAATTCTCAGCCTGGTAAGGGTTAACTATGCTGTTGCTAACGACGATAAGGCTAATTTAGCAACTTAGCAACCGGACCTCACAGAACTATGTACTCTCTCCTTTTTCTATTGTGGATCACGGATTTGTATTTTAAACCACCTGGGATACTATATCCTCTTGAAAATGAGAGTCGAGAACGCGAAATGGACATTTAAAGTGACTTTTATCTCCACGACAATACATCGGTGACACACTTAGCTACTGAGCTAGCGTGCTAGCATCGTTCTCAAATGAAGATAGAAACAAAATAAATAAACCCCTGACTGGAAGGATAGACAGAAGATCAACAATACTATTAAACCATGTACATGTAACTACACGGCTAAAAATTCTCAGCCTGGTAAGGCTTGACAATGCTGTTGCTAACGACACTAAGGCTAATTTAGCAACTTAGCAACCGGACCTCACAGAACTATGATAAAACATTAGCGCTCCACCTACGCCAGCCAGCCCTCATCTTCCCATCAACAGCCGTGCTCACCTGCATTCCAGCGATCAACAGCGCGACGAAGGACTTCATCCGTGGGTTTGGCGGCAAGCATCGGCTAGGCATAGTAAGTAGTCCTTGTTGTGTTGCTGTAAGTATTGTACTTAGCCGCTAATACACCGATCGATCCCACCTACAACGTTCTTCTTTGCAGTCTCCATTGTTCATTAAACAAATTGCAAAAGATTCACCAACACAGATGTCCACAATACTGTGGAATTTTGTCGAAGAAAACAAGAGGTTTTTCTATCGGGTCCGATGGGGTCCAACCACTTCCGTTACTTTTGTGACGTCACGCACATAAATCATATCCAAAGGAGTTTTTCAACCGGAAGTGTGGCGGGAATTTTAAAATGTCACTTTATAAGTTAACCCGGCCGTATTGGCATGTGTTGCAATGTTAAGATGTCATCATTGATATATAAACTATCAGACTGCGTGGTCGCTAGTAGTGGCTTTCAGTAGGCCTTTAAGTTGTTCAACAGTCCGGGGGTCTCCGTTGTGCTATTTTAGGCTTCATAATGCGCCACACATTTTCAATGGGAGACAGGTCTGGACTACAGGCAGGCCAGTCTAGTACCCGCACTCTTTTACTACGAAGCCACACTGTTGTAACATGTGACTTGGCATTGATTGCTGAAATAAGCAGGGGCGTCCATGATAACGTTGCTTGGATGCTCCAAAACCGGTATGTACCTTTCAGCATTAATGGTGCCTTCACAGATGTGTAAGTTACCCATGCCTTGGGCACTAATACACCCCCATACCATCACACATGCTGGCTTTTACACTTTGCGCCTAGAACAATCCGGATGGTTCTTTTCCTCTTTGGTCCGGAGGACACGACGTCCACAGTTTCCCGAAAAATTATGAAATGCGGACTCGTCAAACCACAGAACACTTTTCCACTTTGCATCAGTCCATCTTAGATGAGCTCGGGCCCAGCGAAGCCGGCGGCGTTTCTGGGTGTTGTTGATAAATGGCTTTCGCTTTGCATAGTAGAGTTTTAACTTGCATTTACAGATGTAGCGACCAACTGGAGTTACTGACAGTGGTTTCCTGAAGTGTTCCTGAGCCCATGTGGTGATATCCTTTACACACTGACGTCGGTTTTTGATGCAGTACCGCCTGAGGGATCCAAGGTCACAGGCATTCAATGTTGGTTTTCAGCCTTGCCGTGATTTTTCCAGATTCTCTGAACCTTTTGATGATATTACAGACCGTAGATGGTGAAATCCCTAAATTCCTTGCAATAGCTGGTTGAGAAATGTTGTTCTTAAACAATTTTCTCACGCATTTGTTGACAAAGTGGTGACCCTCGCCCCATCCTTGTTTGTGAATGACTGAGCATTTCATGGAAGCTGCTTTTTATACCCAATCATGGCACCCACCTGTTCCCAATTAGCCTGTTCACCTGTGGGATGTTCCAAATAAGTGTTGGATGAGCATTCCTCAACTTTATCAGTCTTTGTTGCCACTTGTGCCAGCTTTTTTCAAACATGTTGCAGGCATCAAATTCCAAATGAGCTAATATTTGCAAAAAATAACAAAGTCTACCAGTTCGAACGTTAAATATCTTGTCTTTGCGGTCTATTCAATTGAATATAAGTTGAAAAGGATTTGCAAATCATTGTATTCTGTTTTTATTTACCATTTACGCAACGTGCCAGCTTCACTGGTTTTGGGTTTTTTAAGATATAAGAGCAGTATCAAAAGTCAATTAACAGTCAATTAAGGATGCGCCGATCGGTTGACCACCAATCAGTGTTAGCCGATTTTCGTGAAGAAAGTATGTGACCGAGCAATGCCGACATACAGCTACCATTTTGGCAAACAGACACATTTTTGATGATACTTGTAAGAAACGTACTTTATTTGTCGCCATGGAGTCGAGGATTGGACTGCGAAAGGATGTTTGCTGCTAGCCATGTTTTAAAGCACCTCTTCCAGAGGGTGTTTCAGTGTTATAACTTCACCTTTATCGTTAGTTTTTAAGCCAAAATGCGTCCATTTTCCTTTTTTCTGTCTACACACTGTGTCTGCTTGTAAGTACTCCGTGATTGTGCGCTGCCGAACATGCTCCCCTGCTCGTAAAACCAACAATGTCAGGACGTGACGACGTGCCGTCATGCCCGGTACTTTTCAAACAGAGTATAGTACCGTGTTTGATTTATTAGTACCGCAATACTATACTAGTACCGGTATACCGTACCCTTCCAAATACATTTAGTCCATTAAACACAATTATGATGGATACAAGTCTAAAACTACCAGTGTTTCCCACACATTCATTTATTTGTGGCGGCCCGCCACAAAAGAATTACGTCCGCCACAAATAAAAAATAAATAATTTTTTTTGTTTTTTTTGTTTTAAGGCAAATCATATAGTTGATGTAGATGCCCATATAGGCTGTTCAGATTTATTTTACAAAAGAGAAGTGTAGGATACTTCTCTTGTTGCCTTATTTGTGCTTGACCACTACTGTTTTCTGTTTATTTGTTACTGACTGTGGCAGGACACCTCTGCCTCTGTTTCACTTTATGTTGCTGGTAAATAATATGCTTGTAGTAGTAGGCTAAAGTTAAATTATTTAGTATGCACTAATTAAAGGGGCAGAGCTTTAAGAGACATTTTAGCTTTTATATTTTATAAGAACCACAATTAATAAATATATTTCAGTGAATAACTTATTGTTCAAGTCTGTATATAAATATGTACATAAAGTGTTGTAATTATATTGTAAAATGGATGGATGGATGGACGTTTAAAACAAAACTGTTATTATTAATTAGTAAGTATACATTTTTGGAGCCTTTTTAGGGAAAATCATATTGTAGTAAACTATGCAAATTACTCGATGATGTCATGGTGACCACGCCCATAGCCACGCCCCCACCGCCACAGGTATCTTGGCATTTTATGGGAAACACTGACTACCATTGTTGTTATTATAGTAATGTGAAACCACACACACACACATTAATTGTGCAGTCGTCTCCTGTGGGAGTGCAGTTTAAAAACAAAAAGGCACAGACAGTTTTGACAAGGCTAACGCTTCAAATGTAGGTTTTGTCAAGAAAAGAAAACGAAGGAGTGGAGGGTCACGTTAGCTCGCACAGGGCCTCGGAGCCCCCGTCGTCTGCAAAGTCGACTCGCAGGTCGGCCCAAAGTTCATCTTTCTTCCCGGTTGTCGCCTTCTGACCTAGATGTGCATGAGCGCGTGGCTACGAACTGCCTGTGTGTGTGTGTGTGTGTGTGTGTGTGTGTGTGTGTGTGTGTGTGTGTGTGTGTGTTCTTGTATTTCTACCCTTCTTGAGACATCAACAAGGAAAAAGTAGCTTCCATATGAGGAGTTGTGAACAAGTGACGACATAAATCACGGTCCCAATACTGAAAACCATTGCATCTAATAGAGAATGTCTCATTTGCACCCCTGGTGGTGAAATCTATCAAAATGAGGGTGGTCCCAAAAAGGAGGGATTTTTCAAATTGACTGTGTGTCGCTTTTAAAAGT
>NC_084738.1:3615853-3640853 GCF_033978785.1 Entelurus aequoreus
TTTAATAATTGTTGTTGTTTTGTTTGGCTTACTTTTCTTCTTTTTTCAACAATGTCCGAAATAAACATTTCCAACACAAAACATTGTACACACACAAATACATCAAATAATTAAGAAAAAATACCATTAAAACTACAATGTTTGTATTTATTTTTTACAAGTATGTCATATTTTTTTATGATAATAAATTCGATAAAATTATCGGAGTGAACTAAAGAGCTTGAATCTTGGGGGAAAAAAATCGTACTTTATTCTTGTAATGTAATAACTGAAAATAAAACAACTTTTTTGTTCGAATACAGTCAATAAAGGGTTGCTAATTAGTTTAACGAATGGCAGAGGGGATCTGTTATTCGTATACTTATCTTATATTTGCAGCCCTTTGAGACATTTGTGATTAAGGGCTGTATAAGTCAACTTTGATTGATTATCTACAGATTATAAACAAACAATAACTTTATTCACGCTCCTTCCAGTCCCTACCTTCTCGTGGATCTCCTGCGTGGACTGTGCGTCACAGAAGGCCACGGTGGCCAGGTCCTTCAGGATGGGCATCTCCACCGTGCAGTCGCGCCCGTCCAGCAGCGCCACCAGGGGGCGTGGGTGCATCGGCCCGTTCATTATCTGCGGCCGGATGCCTGAGAAAAGAGGAAAAAACCCAGGTGAGTATTTGATGCAACCCACAAGGTAAACGCCGTCGTACTGACAACCACATTTGGGTGAGTGGAGACCAAATGCTGCAACACATTTGCATCAAAACACAACATTTGACCCCAGAATACACCAATAACGCTTGATTTAAGATTATGTAGGGGGAAAAAAGTCACTTAAAAAAAAAAAAATCTGGTTTCGGTCTAAATGCTAAAGAAGTTTAAGTAAAAACTTTTTTTTGGACGGTTTTTTAGTTGACATTTCTTTCGTAGCGTAATGTTTCGTCGCCACCTATTGGCCTGGCATGCAAACTGCAGTGTTTTTGACTGTATGGAAAGAAATATTAGAGACGCGTGCAAACTAATTGCATGATTACCAGAATTATGTTTTGTTTTGTTTTTGTACGGGGCTAAAAAAAAAAGATACAATGAATAGCAAGCCTTGAAAATTCCAAGAAACCATGTAGCATTCCAGGAATATTATTTATTCAAAATATTTGCATCCTCAAGAATAAAGTCCAACAAAGTGAGAACAAGTCATTCTACAGCAATTAATTAAAATATTAAGGGTGAAGAAGTGATTATAACCACAAACATATGGAAATTAATTTGCTAAAAGAACAAATATACGACATGAAGAAGTGGAAGAGTGTGGAGAAGAAGCGGAAGAGTGTGGAGAAGAAGCGGAAGAGTGTGGAGAAGAAGCGGAAGAGTGTGGAGAAGAAGTGGAAGAGTGTGGAGAAGAAGTGGAAGAGTGTAAAGAAGAAGTGGAAGAGTGTGGAGAAGACTTGGAATAGTGTGGAGAAGAAGTGGAAGAGTGTGGAGAAGACGTGGAAGAGTGTGGAGAAGACGTGGACGAGTGTGGAGAAGAAGTGGAAGAGTGTGGAGAAGAAGTGAAAGTGTGTGGAGAAGAAGTGGAAGAGTGTGGAGAAGACGTGGAAGAGTGTGGAGAAGAAGTGGAAGAGTGTGGAGAAGAAGTGGAAGAGTGTGGAGAAGACGTGGAAGAGTGTGGAGAAGATGTGGAAGATTGTGGAGAACAAGTGGAATGTTGCCGTCGCACACAAACAAGATGTTGGAGGAGGCCAAAGAAAGGTGGTGTGAGACGTGAAAGGACAGCAGAGACGTGGATGGAGGATGGAGGATGGAGGATGGAGGATGGTGGATGGAGGATGGTGGATGAAGGATGGTGGATGAAGGATGGAGGATGGAGGATGGAGGATGGTGGATGGAGGATGGTGGATGAAGGATGGTGGATGAAGGATGGTGGATGGAGGATGGAGGATGGAGGACGTAGGATGGAGGATGGGGGATGGAGGATGGAGGATGGTGGATGGGGGATGGGGGATGGAGGATCGTGGATGGAGGATGGTGGATGGAGGATGGTGGATGGTGGATGGAGGATGGTGGATGGTGGATGGAGGATGAAGGATGGTGGATGGAGGATGGAGGATGGAGGATGGAGGATGGTGGATGGAGGATGGAGGATGGAGGATGGAGGATGGAGGATGGTGGATGGAGGATGGTGGATGGAGGATGGAGGATGGTGGATGGAGGATGGAGGACGTAGGACGGAGGACGGAGGATGGAGGATGGAGGATGGAGGATGGTGGATGGTGGATGGAGGATGGTGGATGGAGGATGGAGGATGGTGGATGAAGGATGGTGGATGGAGGATGGAGGATGGAGGATGGAGGACGTAGGATGGAGGATGGGGGATGGAGGATGGAGGATGGTGGATGGAGGATGGAGGATGGAGGATGGTGGATGGAGGATGGAGGATGGAGGATGGTGGATGAAGGATGGTGGATGGAGGATGGAGGACGTAGGACGTAGGATGGAGGATGGGGGATGGAGGATGGAGGATGGTGGATGGGGGATGGAGGATGGAGGATGGTGGATGGAGGATGGTGGATGGAGGATGGTGGATGGAGGATGGTGGATGGAGGATGGTGGATGGTGGATGGTGAATGGAGGATGAAGGATGGTGGATGGAGGATGGAGGATGGTGGATGGAGGACGTAGGATGGAGGATGGAGGATGGTGGATGGAGGATGGTGGATGGAGGATGGAGGATGGAGGATGGTGGATGGAGGATGGAGGACGTAGGACGGAGGACGGAGGATGGAGGATGGAGGATGGAGGATGGTGGATGGTGGATGGAGGATGGTGGATGGAGGATGGAGGATGGTGGATGAAGGATGGTGGATGGAGGATGGAGGATGGAGGACGTAGGATGGAGGATGGAGGATGGAGGATGGTGGATGGGGGATGGAGGATCGTGGATGGAGGATGGTGGATGGAGGATGGTGGATGGTGGATGGAGGATGGTGGATGGTGGATGGAGGATGAAGGATGGTGGATGGAGGATGGAGGATGGAGGATGGTGGATGGAGGATGGAGGATGGAGGATGGAGGATGGAGGATGGTGGATGGAGGATGGTGGATGGAGGATGGAGGATGGTGGATGGAGGATGGAGGACGTAGGACGGAGGACGGAGGATGGAGGATGGAGGATGGAGGATGGTGGATGGTGGATGGTGGATGGAGGATGGTGGATGGAGGATGGAGGATGGAGGATGGTGGATGAAGGATGGTGGATGGAGGATGGAGGACGTAGGATGGAGGATGGGGGATGGAGGATGGAGGATGGTGGATGGAGGATGGAGGATGGAGGATGGTGGATGGAGGATGGAGGATGGAGGATGGTGGATGAAGGATGGTGGATGGAGGATGGAGGACGTAGGACGTAGGATGGAGGATGGGGGATGGAGGATGGAGGATGGTGGATGGGGGATGGAGGATGGAGGATGGTGGATGGAGGATGGTGGATGGAGGATGGTGGATGGAGGATGGTGGATGGAGGATGGTGGATGGTGGATGGTGAATGGAGGATGAAGGATGGTGGATGGAGGATGGAGGATGGTGGATGGAGGACGTAGGATGGAGGATGGAGGATGGTGGATGGAGGATGGTGGATGGAGGATGGAGGATGGTGGATGGAGGATGGAGGACGTAGGACGGAGGATGGAGGATGGAGGATGGAGGATGGTGGATGGAGGATGGTGGATGGAGGATGGAGGATGGTGGATGGAGGATGGAGGATGGAGGACGTAGGACGGAGGATGGGGGATGGAGGATGGAGGATGGTGGATGGGGGATGGGGGATGGAGGATCGTGGATGGAGGATGGTGGATGGAGGATGGTGGATGGTGGATGGAGGATGGTGGATGGTGGATGGAGGATGAAGGATGGTGGATGGAGGATGGAGGATGGAGGATGGAGGATGGTGGATGGAGGATGGAGGATGGAGGATGGAGGATGGTGGATGGAGGATGGTGGATGGAGGATGGAGGATGGTGGATGGAGGATGGAGGACGTAGGACGGAGGACGGAGGATGGAGGATGGAGGATGGTGGATGGTGGATGGAGGATGGTGGATGGAGGATGGAGGATGGAGGATGGTGGATGAAGGATGGTGGATGGAGGATGGAGGATGGAGGACGTAGGATGGAGGATGGGGGATGGAGGATGGAGGATGGTGGATGGAGGATGGAGGATGGAGGATGGTGGATGGAGGATGGAGGATGGAGGATGGTGGATGAAGGATGGTGGATGGAGGATGGAGGACGTACGACGTAGGATGGAGGATGGGGGATGGAGGATGGAGGATGGTGGATGGGGGATGGAGGATGGAGGATGGTGGATGGAGGATGGTGGATGGAGGATGGTGGATGGAGGATGGTGGATGGAGGATGGTGGATGGTGAATGGAGGATGAAGGATGGTGGATGGAGGATGGAGGATGGTGGATGGAGGACGTAGGATGGAGGATGGAGGATGGAGGATGGTGGATGGAGGATGGAGGATGGAGGATGGAGGATGGAGGACGTAGGACGGAGGACGGAGGATGGAGGATGGAGGATGGAGGATGGTGGATGGTGGATGGAGGATGGTGGACGTAGGACGGAGGACGGAGGATGGAGGATGGAGGATGGTGGATGGTGGATGGAGGATGGTGGATGGAGGATGGAGGATGGTGGATGAAGGATGGTGGATGGAGGATGGAGGACGTAGGATGGAGGATGGAGGATGGAGGATGGTGGATGGGGGATGGAGGATCGTGGATGGAGGATGGTGGATGGAGGATGGTGGATGGTGGATGGAGGATGGTGGATGGTGGATGGAGGATGAAGGATGGTGGATGGAGGATGGAGGATGGAGGATGGTGGATGGAGGATGGAGGATGGAGGATGGAGGATGGTGGATGGAGGATGGTGGATGGAGGATGGAGGATGGTGGATGGAGGACGTAGGACGGAGGACGGAGGATGGAGGATGGAGGATGGAGGATGGTGGATGGTGGATGGAGGATGGTGGATGGAGGATGGAGGATGGAGGATGGTGGATGAAGGATGGTGGATGGAGGATGGAGGATGGAGGACGTAGGATGGAGGATGGGGGATGGAGGATGGAGGATGGTGGATGGAGGATGGAGGATGGAGGATGGAGGATGGAGGATGGAGGATGGTGGATGGAGGATGGAGGATGGAGGATGGAGGATGGTGGATGGAGGATGGAGGATGGAGGATGGAGGATGGAGGATGGTGGATGGAGGATGGTGGATGGAGGATGGAGGATGGTGGATGGAGGATGGAGGACGTAGGACGGAGGACGGAGGATGGAGGATGGAGGATGGTGGATGGTGGATGGAGGATGGTGGATGGAGGATGGAGGATGGTGGATGAAGGATGGTGGATGGAGGATGGAGGATGGAGGATGGAGGACGTAGGATGGAGGATGGGGGATGGAGGATGGAGGATGGTGGATGGAGGATGGAGGATGGAGGATGGTGGATGGAGGATGGAGGATGGTGGATGAAGGATGGTGGATGGAGGATGGAGGACGTAGGACGTAGGATGGAGGATGGGGGATGGAGGATGGAGGATGGTGGATGGAGGATGGTGGATGGAGGATGGTGGATGGAGGATGGTGGATGGAGGATGGTGGATGGTGGATGGTGAATGGAGGATGAAGGATGGTGGATGGAGGATGGAGGATGGTGGATGGAGGACGTAGGATGGAGGATGGAGGATGGTGGATGGAGGATGGTGGATGGAGGATGGAGGATGGAGGATGGTGGATGGAGGATGGAGGACGTAGGACGGAGGACGGAGGATGGAGGATGGAGGATGGAGGATGGTGGATGGTGGATGGTGGATGGAGGATGGAGGATGGTGGATGAAGGATGGTGGATGGAGGATGGAGGATGGAGGACGTAGGATGGAGGATGGAGGATGGAGGATGGTGGATGGGGGATGGAGGATCGTGGATGGAGGATGGTGGATGGAGGATGGTGGATGGTGGATGGAGGATGGTGGATGGTGGATGGAGGATGAAGGATGGTGGATGGAGGATGGAGGATGGAGGATGGTGGATGGAGGATGGAGGATGGAGGATGGAGGATGGAGGATGGTGGATGGAGGATGGTGGATGGAGGATGGAGGATGGTGGATGGAGGATGGAGGACGTAGGACGGAGGACGGAGGATGGAGGATGGAGGATGGAGGATGGTGGATGGTGGATGGAGGATGGTGGATGGAGGATGGAGGATGGAGGATGGTGGATGAAGGATGGTGGATGGAGGATGGAGGATGGAGGACGTAGGATGGAGGATGGGGGATGGAGGATGGAGGATGGTGGATGGAGGATGGAGGATGGAGGATGGTGGATGGAGGATGGAGGATGGAGGATGGTGGATGAAGGATGGTGGATGGAGGATGGAGGACGTAGGACGTAGGATGGAGGATGGGGGATGGAGGATGGAGGATGGTGGATGGGGGATGGAGGATGGAGGATGGTGGATGGAGGATGGTGGATGGAGGATGGTGGATGGAGGATGGTGGATGGAGGATGGTGGATGGTGGATGGTGAATGGAGGATGAAGGATGGTGGATGGAGGATGGAGGATGGTGGATGGAGGACGTAGGATGGAGGATGGAGGATGGTGGATGGAGGATGGTGGATGGAGGATGGAGGATGGTGGATGGAGGATGGAGGACGTAGGACGGAGGACGGAGGATGGAGGATGGAGGATGGAGGATGGTGGATGGAGGATGGTGGATGGAGGATGGAGGATGGAGGATGGTGGATGGAGGATGGAGGATGGAGGACGTAGGACGGAGGATGGGGGATGGAGGATGGAGGATGGTGGATGGGGGATGGGGGATGGAGGATCGTGGATGGAGGATGGTGGATGGAGGATGGTGGATGGTGGATGGAGGATGGTGGATGGAGGATGAAGGATGGTGGATGGAGGATGGAGGATGGAGGATGGAGGATGGTGGATGGAGGATGGAGGATGGAGGATGGAGGAT
Organism: Entelurus aequoreus; assembly: GCF_033978785.1. NCBI lineage: Eukaryota > Metazoa > Chordata > Actinopteri > Syngnathiformes > Syngnathidae > Entelurus > Entelurus aequoreus. The sequence continues at coordinate 3,622,876 of NC_084738.1, forward strand.
GGAGGATGGTGGATGGAGGATGGTGGATGGAGGATGGAGGATGGTGGATGGAGGATGGAGGACGTAGGACGGAGGACGGAGGATGGAGGATGGAGGATGGAGGATGGTGGATGGTGGATGGAGGATGGTGGATGGAGGATGGAGGATGGAGGATGGTGGATGAAGGATGGTGGATGGAGGATGGAGGATGGAGGACGTAGGATGGAGGATGGGGGATGGAGGATGGAGGATGGTGGATGGAGGATGGAGGATGGAGGATGGTGGATGGAGGATGGAGGATGGAGGATGGTGGATGAAGGATGGTGGATGGAGGATGGAGGACGTAGGACGTAGGATGGAGGATGGGGGATGGAGGATGGAGGATGGTGGATGGGGGATGGAGGATGGAGGATGGTGGATGGAGGATGGTGGATGGAGGATGGTGGATGGAGGATGGTGGATGGAGGATGGTGGATGGTGAATGGAGGATGAAGGATGGTGGATGGAGGATGGAGGATGGTGGATGGAGGACGTAGGATGGAGGATGGAGGATGGAGGATGGTGGATGGAGGATGGAGGATGGAGGATGGTGGATGGAGGACGTAGGACGGAGGACGGAGGATGGAGGATGGAGGATGGAGGATGGTGGATGGTGGATGGAGGATGGTGGACGTAGGACGGAGGACGGAGGATGGAGGATGGAGGATGGTGGATGGTGGATGGAGGATGGTGGATGGAGGATGGAGGATGGTGGATGAAGGATGGTGGATGGAGGATGGAGGACGTAGGATGGAGGATGGAGGATGGAGGATGGTGGATGGGGGATGGAGGATCGTGGATGGAGGATGGTGGATGGAGGATGGTGGATGGAGGATGGTGGATGGTGGATGGAGGATGAAGGATGGTGGATGGAGGATGGAGGATGGAGGATGGTGGATGGAGGATGGAGGATGGAGGATGGAGGATGGAGGATGGTGGATGGAGGATGGTGGATGGAGGATGGAGGATGGTGGATGGAGGACGTAGGACGGAGGACGGAGGATGGAGGATGGAGGATGGAGGATGGTGGATGGTGGATGGAGGATGGTGGAAGGAGGATGGAGGATGGAGGATGGTGGATGAAGGATGGTGGATGGAGGATGGAGGATGGAGGACGTAGGATGGAGGATGGGGGATGGAGGATGGTGGATGAAGGATGGTGGATGAAGGATGGTGGATGGAGGATGGAGGATGGAGGACGTAGGATGGAGGACGTAGGATGGAGGATGGGGGATGGAGGATGGAGGATGGTGGATGGAGGATGGTGGATGAAGGATGGTGGATGAAGGATGGTGGATGGAGGATGGAGGACGTAGGATGGAGGATGGGGGATGGAGGATGGAGGATGGTGGATGGGGGATGGGGGATGGAGGATCGTGGATGGAGGATGGTGGATGGTGGATGGAGGATGGTGGATGGTGGATGGAGGATGAAGGATGGTGGATGGAGGATGGAGGATGGAGGATGGAGGATGGTGGATGGAGGATGGAGGATGGAGGATGGAGGATGGAGGATGGTGGATGGAGGATGGTGGATGGAGGATGGAGGATGGTGGATGGAGGATGGAGGACGTAGGACGGAGGACGGAGGATGGAGGATGGAGGATGGAGGATGGTGGATGGTGGATGGAGGATGGTGGATGGAGGATGGAGGATGGAGGATGGTGGATGAAGGATGGTGGATGGAGGATGGAGGATGGAGGATGGAGGACGTAGGATGGAGGATGGGGGATGGAGGATGGAGGATGGTGGATGGAGGATGGAGGATGGTGGATGGAGGATGGAGGATGGAGGATGGTGGATGAAGGATGGTGGATGGAGGATGGAGGACGTAGGACGTAGGATGGAGGATGGGGGATGGAGGATGGTGGATGGGGGATGGAGGATGGAGGATGGTGGATGGAGGATGGTGGATGGAGGATGGTGGATGGAGGATGGTGGATGGAGGATGGTGGATGGTGGATGGTGAATGGAGGATGAAGGATGGTGGATGGAGGATGGAGGATGGTGGATGGAGGACGTAGGATGGAGGATGGAGGATGGTGGATGGAGGATGGTGGATGGAGGATGGAGGATGGAGGATGGTGGATGGAGGATGGAGGACGTAGGACGGAGGACGGAGGATGGAGGATGGAGGATGGAGGATGGTGGATGGTGGATGGAGGATGGTGGATGGAGGATGGAGGATGGTGGATGAAGGATGGTGGATGGAGGATGGAGGATGGAGGACGTAGGATGGAGGATGGAGGATGGAGGATGGTGGATGGGGGATGGAGGATCGTGGATGGAGGATGGTGGATGGAGGATGGTGGATGGTGGATGGAGGATGGTGGATGGTGGATGGAGGATGAAGGATGGTGGATGGAGGATGGAGGATGGAGGATGGTGGATGGAGGATGGAGGATGGAGGATGGAGGATGGAGGATGGTGGATGGAGGATGGTGGATGGAGGATGGAGGATGGTGGATGGAGGATGGAGGACGTAGGACGGAGGACGGAGGATGGAGGATGGAGGATGGAGGATGGTGGATGGTGGATGGAGGATGGTGGATGGAGGATGGAGGATGGAGGATGGTGGATGAAGGATGGTGGATGGAGGATGGAGGATGGAGGACGTAGGATGGAGGATGGGGGATGGAGGATGGAGGATGGTGGATGGAGGATGGAGGATGGAGGATGGTGGATGGAGGATGGAGGATGGTGGATGAAGGATGGTGGATGGAGGATGGAGGACGTAGGACGTAGGATGGAGGATGGGGGATGGAGGATGGAGGATGGTGGATGGGGGATGGAGGATGGAGGATGGTGGATGGAGGATGGTGGATGGAGGATGGTGGATGGAGGATGGTGGATGGAGGATGGTGGATGGTGGATGGTGAATGGAGGATGAAGGATGGTGGATGGAGGATGGAGGATGGTGGATGGAGGACGTAGGATGGAGGATGGAGGATGGTGGATGGAGGATGGTGGATGGAGGATGGAGGATGGTGGATGGAGGATGGAGGACGTAGGACGGAGGACGGAGGATGGAGGATGGAGGATGGAGGATGGTGGATGGAGGATGGTGGATGGAGGATGGAGGATGGTGGATGGAGGATGGAGGATGGAGGACGTAGGACGGAGGATGGGGGATGGAGGATGGAGGATGGTGGATGGGGGATGGGGGATGGAGGATCGTGGATGGAGGATGGTGGATGGAGGATGGTGGATGGTGGATGGAGGATGGTGGATGGTGGATGGAGGATGAAGGATGGTGGATGGAGGATGGAGGATGGAGGATGGTGGATGGAGGATGGAGGATGGAGGATGGAGGATGGAGGATGGTGGATGGAGGATGGTGGATGGAGGATGGAGGATGGTGGATGGAGGATGGAGGACGTAGGACGGAGGACGGAGGATGGAGGATGGAGGATGGTGGATGGTGGATGGAGGATGGTGGATGGAGGATGGAGGATGGAGGATGGTGGATGAAGGATGGTGGATGGAGGATGGAGGATGGAGGACGTAGGATGGAGGATGGGGGATGGAGGATGGAGGATGGTGGATGGAGGATGGAGGATGGAGGATGGTGGATGGAGGATGGAGGATGGAGGATGGTGGATGAAGGATGGTGGATGGAGGATGGAGGACGTAGGACGTAGGATGGAGGATGGGGGATGGAGGATGGAGGATGGTGGATGGGGGATGGAGGATGGAGGATGGTGGATGGAGGATGGTGGATGGAGGATGGTGGATGGAGGATGGTGGATGGAGGATGGTGGATGGTGAATGGAGGATGAAGGATGGTGGATGGAGGATGGAGGATGGTGGATGGAGGACGTAGGATGGAGGATGGAGGATGGAGGATGGTGGATGGAGGATGGAGGATGGAGGATGGAGGATGGAGGACGTAGGACGGAGGACGGAGGATGGAGGATGGAGGATGGAGGATGGTGGATGGTGGATGGAGGATGGTGGACGTAGGACGGAGGACGGAGGATGGAGGATGGAGGATGGTGGATGGTGGATGGAGGATGGTGGATGGAGGATGGAGGATGGTGGATGAAGGATGGTGGATGGAGGATGGAGGACGTAGGATGGAGGATGGAGGATGGAGGATGGTGGATGGGGGATGGAGGATCGTGGATGGAGGATGGTGGATGGAGGATGGTGGATGGTGGATGGAGGATGGTGGATGGTGGATGGAGGATGAAGGATGGTGGATGGAGGATGGAGGATGGAGGATGGTGGATGGAGGATGGAGGATGGAGGATGGAGGATGGAGGATGGTGGATGGAGGATGGTGGATGGAGGATGGAGGATGGTGGATGGAGGACGTAGGACGGAGGACGGAGGATGGAGGATGGAGGATGGAGGATGGTGGATGGAGGATGGTGGATGGAGGATGGAGGATGGAGGATGGTGGATGAAGGATGGTGGATGGAGGATGGAGGATGGAGGACGTAGGATGGAGGATGGGGGATGGAGGATGGAGGATGGTGGATGGAGGATGGAGGATGGAGGATGGAGGATGGAGGATGGAGGATGGTGGATGGAGGATGGAGGATGGAGGATGGAGGATGGTGGATGGAGGACGGAGGATGGAGGATGGAGGATGGAGGATGGTGGATGGAGGATGGTGGATGGAGGATGGAGGATGGTGGATGGAGGATGGAGGACGTAGGACGGAGGACGGAGGATGGAGGATGGAGGATGGAGGATGGTGGATGGTGGATGGAGGATGGTGGATGGAGGATGGAGGATGGTGGATGAAGGATGGTGGATGGAGGATGGAGGATGGAGGATGGAGGACGTAGGATGGAGGATGGGGGATGGAGGATGGAGGATGGTGGATGGAGGATGGAGGATGGAGGATGGTGGATGGAGGATGGAGGATGGTGGATGAAGGATGGTGGATGGAGGATGGAGGACGTAGGACGTAGGATGGAGGATGGGGGATGGAGGATGGAGGATGGTGGATGGAGGATGGTGGATGGAGGATGGTGGATGGAGGATGGTGGATGGTGGATGGTGAATGGAGGATGAAGGATGGTGGATGGAGGATGGAGGATGGTGGATGGAGGACGTAGGATGGAGGATGGAGGATGGTGGATGGAGGATGGTGGATGGAGGATGGAGGATGGAGGATGGTGGATGGAGGATGGAGGACGTAGGACGGAGGACGGAGGATGGAGGATGGAGGATGGAGGATGGTGGATGGTGGATGGAGGATGGTGGATGGAGGATGGAGGATGGTGGATGAAGGATGGTGGATGGAGGATGGAGGATGGAGGACGTAGGATGGAGGATGGAGGATGGAGGATGGTGGATGGGGGATGGAGGATCGTGGATGGAGGATGGTGGATGGAGGATGGTGGATGGTGGATGGAGGATGGTGGATGGTGGATGGAGGATGAAGGATGGTGGATGGAGGATGGAGGATGGAGGATGGTGGATGGAGGATGGAGGATGGAGGATGGAGGATGGTGGATGGAGGATGGTGGATGGAGGATGGAGGATGGTGGATGGAGGATGGAGGACGTAGGACGGAGGACGGAGGATGGAGGATGGAGGATGGTGGATGAAGGATGGTGGATGGAGGATGGAGGACGTAGGACGTAGGATGGAGGATGGGGGATGGAGGATGGAGGATGGTGGATGGAGGATGGTGGATGGAGGATGGTGGATGGAGGATGGTGGATGGTGGATGGTGAATGGAGGATGAAGGATGGTGGATGGAGGATGGAGGATGGTGGATGGAGGACGTAGGATGGAGGATGGAGGATGGTGGATGAAGGATGGTGGATGGAGGATGGAGGATGGAGGATGGTGGATGGAGGATGGAGGATGGAGGATGGAGGATGGTGGATGGAGGATGGTGGATGGAGGATGGAGGATGGTGGATGGAGGATGGAGGACGTAGGACGGAGGACGGAGGATGGAGGATGGAGGATGGTGGATGAAGGATGGTGGATGGAGGATGGAGGACGTAGGACGTAGGATGGAGGATGGGGGATGGAGGATGGAGGATGGTGGATGGAGGATGGTGGATGGAGGATGGTGGATGGAGGATGGTGGATGGTGGATGGTGAATGGAGGATGAAGGATGGTGGATGGAGGATGGAGGATGGTGGATGGAGGACGTAGGATGGAGGATGGAGGATGGTGGATGGAGGATGGTGGATGGAGGATGGAGGATGGAGGATGGTGGATGGAGGATGGAGGACGTAGGACGGAGGACGGAGGATGGAGGATGGAGGATGGAGGATGGTGGATGGTGGATGGAGGATGGTGGATGGAGGATGGAGGATGGTGGATGAAGGATGGTGGATGGAGGATGGAGGATGGAGGACGTAGGATGGAGGATGGAGGATGGAGGATGGTGGATGGGGGATGGAGGATCGTGGATGGAGGATGGTGGATGGAGGATGGTGGATGGTGGATGGAGGATGGTGGATGGTGGATGGAGGATGAAGGATGGTGGATGGAGGATGGAGGATGGAGGATGGTGGATGGAGGATGGAGGATGGAGGATGGAGGATGGTGGATGGAGGATGGTGGATGGAGGATGGAGGATGGTGGATGGAGGATGGAGGACGTAGGACGGAGGACGGAGGATGGAGGATGGAGGATGGAGGATGGTGGATGGTGGATGGAGGATGGTGGATGGAGGATGGAGGATGGAGGATGGTGGATGAAGGATGGTGGATGGAGGATGGAGGATGGAGGACGTAGGATGGAGGATGGGGGATGGAGGATGGAGGATGGTGGATGGAGGATGGAGGATGGAGGATGGTGGATGGAGGATGGAGGATGGTGGATGAAGGATGGTGGATGGAGGATGGAGGACGTAGGACGTAGGATGGAGGATGGGGGATGGAGGATGGAGGATGGTGGATGGGGGATGGAGGATGGAGGATGGTGGATGGAGGATGGTGGATGGAGGATGGTGGATGGAGGATGGTGGATGGAGGATGGTGGATGGTGGATGGTGAATGGAGGATGAAGGATGGTGGATGGAGGATGGAGGATGGTGGATGGAGGACGTAGGATGGAGGATGGAGGATGGTGGATGGAGGATGGTGGATGGAGGATGGAGGATGGTGGATGGAGGATGGAGGACGTAGGACGGAGGACGGAGGATGGAGGATGGAGGATGGAGGATGGTGGATGGAGGATGGTGGATGGAGGATGGAGGATGGAGGATGGTGGATGGAGGATGGAGGATGGAGGACGTAGGACGGAGGATGGGGGATGGAGGATGGAGGATGGTGGATGGGGGATGGGGGATGGAGGATCGTGGATGGAGGATGGTGGATGGAGGATGGTGGATGGTGGATGGAGGATGGTGGATGGAGGATGAAGGATGGTGGATGGAGGATGGAGGATGGAGGATGGAGGATGGAGGATGGAGGATGGAGGATGGTGGATGGAGGATGGTGGATGGAGGATGGAGGATGGTGGATGGAGGATGGAGGACGTAGGACGGAGGACGGAGGATGGAGGATGGAGGATGGAGGATGGTGGATGGTGGATGGAGGATGGTGGATGGAGGATGGAGGATGGAGGATGGTGGATGAAGGATGGTGGATGGAGGATGGAGGATGGAGGACGTAGGATGGAGGATGGGGGATGGAGGATGGAGGATGGAGGATGGTGGATGGAGGATGGAGGATGGAGGATGGTGGATGAAGGATGGTGGATGGAGGATGGAGGACGTAGGACGTAGGATGGAGGATGGGGGATGGAGGATGGAGGATGGTGGATGGGGGATGGAGGATGGAGGATGGTGGATGGAGGATGGTGGATGGAGGATGGTGGATGGAGGATGGTGGATGGAGGATGGTGGATGGTGAATGGAGGAAGAAGGATGGTGGATGGAGGATGGAGGATGGTGGATGGAGGACGTAGGATGGAGGATGGAGGATGGAGGATGGTGGATGGAGGATGGAGGATGGAGGATGGTGGATGGAGGATGGAGGACGTAGGACGGAGGACGGAGGATGGAGGATGGAGGATGGAGGATGGTGGATGGTGGATGGAGGATGGTGGACGTAGGACGGAGGACGGAGGATGGAGGATGGAGGATGGTGGATGGTGGATGGAGGATGGTGGATGGAGGATGGAGGATGGTGGATGAAGGATGGTGGATGGAGGATGGAGGACGTAGGATGGAGGATGGAGGATGGAGGATGGTGGATGGGGGATGGAGGATCGTGGATGGAGGATGGTGGATGGAGGATGGTGGATGGTGGATGGAGGATGGTGGATGGTGGATGGAGGATGAAGGATGGTGGATGGAGGATGGAGGATGGAGGATGGTGGATGGAGGATGGAGGATGGAGGATGGAGGATGGAGGATGGTGGATGGAGGATGGTGGATGGAGGATGGAGGATGGTGGATGGAGGACGTAGGACGGAGGACGGAGGATGGAGGATGGAGGATGGAGGATGGTGGATGGTGGATGGAGGATGGTGGAAGGAGGATGGAGGATGGAGGATGGTGGATGAAGGATGGTGGATGGAGGATGGAGGATGGAGGACGTAGGATGGAGGATGGGGGATGGAGGATGGAGGATGGTGGATGGAGGATGGAGGATGGAGGATGGTGGATGGAGGATGGTGGATGAAGGATGGTGGATGGAGGATGGAGGACGTAGGACGTAGGATGGAGGATGGGGGATGGAGGATGGAGGATGGTGGATGGGGGATGGAGGATGGAGGATGGTGGATGGAGGATGGTGGATGGAGGATGGTGGATGGAGGATGGTGGATGGAGGATGGTGGATGGTGGATGGTGAATGGAGGATGAAGGATGGTGGATGGAGGATGGAGGATGGTGGATGGAGGACGTAGGATGGAGGATGGAGGATGGTGGATGGAGGATGGTGGATGGAGGATGGAGGATGGAGGATGGTGGATGGAGGATGGAGGACGTAGGACGGAGGACGGAGGATGGAGGATGGAGGATGGTGGATGGAGGATGGTGGATGGAGGATGGAGGATGGAGGATGGTGGATGGAGGATGGAGGATGGAGGACGTAGGACGGAGGACGGAGGACGGAGGATGGAGGATGGTGGATGGAGGATGGAGGATGGAGGATGGTGGATGGAGGATGGTGGATGGAGGATGGAAGATGGAGGATGGTGGATGGAGGATGGAGGATGGAGGATGGAGGATGGAGGATGGAGGATGGAGGACGTAGGATGGAGGATGGAGGATGGTGGATGGAGGATGGAGGATGGAGGATGGTGGATGGTGGATGGAGGATGGAGGATGGAGGATGGTGGATGGAGGATGGAGGATGGAGGATGGTGGATGGAGGATGGAGGATGGAGGTGGGAGGTCGGAAGCGGAGGTGTCGTCTGCCATCCTCCTGTTGTCATGGCGATCGCTTCACCGCATTTGGCAGCCACTTTTAAAGGCGCTTTATTTCTGGAGCCTTGGTGGCGTTGGCACGACCGCCAGGTGCCTCCCTCGCCTGTCGCTCGCACCTTCGCAGAAATGGCGGCGGGAAAGGTGAGGGGGGGAATATTAATGGCGGCAGCTGGCGGAGACGGCAGCGTCGCGCCAAAGTGAGGAATAAAAAGTGATTGTTTACGAGCACGATGACAGACGATTATTCTTTTTTTACGGCCGGCGTTAAAAAAACATTTAAAAAGGTGGTAAAAGAGGTTTTTGTGTTTCTTGACATTAAACACACTATAATGGGACTGTCTGTAAACGTAGCTTGTCGCTACAACTCTCCTGCTTATGATACACACCTGCTCTGCCAGAGCATAAGGAGACGTAGCAGGAGGGATCGGTGGTGAGTCAGATTCTATTTTCCACACACACACAAAAAGACTAAGACCATCTGGCAACTTTTTCTGGTCTTTTTGGAGACTTTTGTTTTGAAAACCGGCAGCGATCTTCCCAATAAAACACAACAATAAATGAATGACCATGAAAATAACCGCTGGATTGAGGTCGCATTGTGATAAGGAAAATGTGTGTACTATTTCAAAAAAGTAGACTTTAGGAGGAAATCAAAATGCCTTCAAAATAAAAGCACCATGTTAGAATGGCGTATTCACCTAGAAATAACAATGAAAATATTCTAATCTATTTGTGTTTAAACTTAACTTACATGTTTTCAGGAAAGATGTTGTAATGTTATACTGGAAAAAATGTACTTTTGCAAGAATTATGTCCCGAAAATACATGTTTTATTTTTGCAAATAAAATATTGTATCGCTTCAAAATAAAAGGCATAATTAAGTTGATTTCACTTAGTTTGGTCTTATTAAGCAAAAAATAAATAATCTAAAAGTATTTATAGATAATTAATATAATCAAAATATTACATAAGAATATATAAATATTCATTACATTTTATGATATTATTTTATCATGCAATAAATATTCAACCTTTATATATGAATAATAGAATAAAATAAATATCTGATCATGCAATAAAAACACATTTCAACATTTACATATAGATAATATAACAAATATGTATTATAAAAGTTCATTTAATTTCGACGTTTTTATAAAAAAATCATGAAATAACTACATATACGCATTCATATATATATATATATATATATATATATATATATATATATATATATATATATATATATATATATATATATATATATATATATATATATATATATATATATATATATATATATACATAAATATAATAAACACATCAATTAAAACAATCTATTAAAAATGTCAAATTTTGGTAAATTTTATGACTATTTTTATCATGCAATAAATAAATATTTAACCTTTTATATATAAATAATATAACAAAATACATATCTTATAAACATTCATTTCATTTTATGACATTATTTCATCATGCAATAAAAACACATTTCAGCATTTACATATAAATAATATAACAAATATATATTATAAAAGTTAATTTAATTTCAACCTTTTTTTTATCATGCAATAACTACATATAAGCATTTATATATAAATATAATAATACACATCAATTAAAACAATCTATTAAAAATGTCAAATTTTAGTACGTTTTATAACTGTATTTTTATCATGCAATAAATAAATATGTAAACTTTTATATATAAATAATATAACAAAATACATATCTTATAAACATTCATTGCATTTTATGGCATTATTTCATCATGCAATAAAAACACATTTCAGCATTTACATATAAATAATATAACAAATATATATTATAAAAGTTAATTTAATTTCAACCTTTTTTATCATGCAATAACTACATATAAACATTTATATATAAATATAATAATACACATCAATTAAAACAATCTATTAAAAATGTCAAATTTTAGTACGTTTTATGACTGTATTTTTATCATGCAGTAAATAAATATTTAACCTTTTATATATAAATAATATAATAAAGTATATATCTTATAAACATTCATTTCATTTTATGACATTATTTCATCATGCAATAAAAACACATTTCAGCATTTACATATAAATAATATAACAAATATATATTATAAAAGTTCATTTAATTTCAACCTTTTTCTTATCATGCAATGACTACATATAAGCATTTATATATAAATATAATAATACACATCAATTAAAAAAATCTATTAAAAATGTCAAATTTTAGTACGTTTTATGACTGTATTTTTTTCATGCAATAAATAAATATTTAACCTTTTATATATAAATAATATAATAAAATACATTTTATAAACATTTATTTCATTTTATGAAATTATTTCATCATGCAATAAAAACACATTTCAGCATTTACATATAAATTATATAACAAATATTATATTATAAAAGTTCATTTAATTTCGGCCTTTTTTTTTATCATGCAATAACTACATATAAGCATTTATATATAAATATAATAATACGAAGTGGCTGGGGAGAGGGAAGTCTGGGCTTCCCTGCTTAGGCTGCTGCCCCCGCGACCCAACCTCGGATAAGCGGAAGAAGATCATTGGATGGATATAATAATACACATCAATTAAAACAATCTATTAAAAATATCAAATTTTAGTACGTTTTATGACTGTATTTTTATCATGCAATAAATAAATATTTAACCTTTTATATATAAATAATATAATAAAATACATATCTTATAGACATTCAATTCATTTTATGACATTATTTCATCATGCAATAAAAACACATTTCAGCATTTACATATAAATAATATAACAAATATATTATAAAAGTTCATTTAATTTCAACCTTTTTTTTTATCATGCAATAACTACATATAAGCATTTATATATAAATATAATAATACACATCAATTAAAACAATCTATTAAAAATGTCAAATTTTAGTACGTTTTATGACTGTATTTTTTTCATGCAATAAATAAATATTTAACCTTTTATATATAAATAATATAATAAAATACATTTTATAAACATTTATTTCATTTTATGAAATTATTTCATCATGCAATAAAAACACATTTCAGCATTTACATATAAATTATATAACAAATATATTATAAAAGTTCATTTAATTTCGGCCTTTTTTTTAATCATGCAATAACTACATATAAGCATTTATATATAAATATAATAATAAGAAGTGGCTGGGGAAAGGGAAGTCTGGGCTTCCCTGCTTAGGCTGCTGCCCCCGCAACCCGACCTCGGATAAGCGGAAGAAGATGGATGGATGGATATAATAATACACATCAATTAAAACAATCTATTAAAAATGTCAAATTTTAGTATGTTTTATGACTGTATTTTTATCATGCAATAAATAACTATTTAACCTTTTATATATAAATAATATAATAAAATACATTTTATAAACATTCATTTCATTTTATGACATTATTTCATCATGCAATAAAAACCCATTTCAGCATTTACATATAAATAATATAACAAATATTATATTATAAAAGTTAATTTAATTGCAACCTTTTTTTTATCATGCAATAACTACATATAAATATAATAATACACATCAATTAAAACAATCTATTAAAAATGTCAAATTTTAGTACGTTTTATGACTGTATTTTTTTCATGCAATAAATAAATATTTAACCTTTTATATATAAATAATATAATAAAATACATATCTTACAAACATTCATTTCATTTTATGACATTATTTCATCATGCAATAAAAACACATTTCAGCATTTACATATAAATAATATAACAAATATTATATTATAAAAGTTCATTTAATTTCAACCTTTTTTTAATCATGCAATAACTACATATAAATATAATAATACACATAAATTAAAACAATCTATTAAAAATGTAAAGTTTTAGTACATTTTATGACTGTATTTTTATCATGCAATAAATAAATATCTAATAAAAATATAATTATGTAGAAAAATAATATAATAAAAATATATCAAATACATTAAAAATTGTTTTTATAAAAAAAATAAAAATAAATATATATATATTTACACTCATATTTTATTAATTTTTAAAAATGTTTTCTTGTAATTTTTCTGTCTTTTTCAATGTCCCCAAAATCATGAATGACATCACACATGTACAGTACATTAACTACCTCTCTATTTGATTACATATAGGTTGTATTATTATAACAAGAAGCAACAGGAAGTTCCCCTATAAAACTGTTATAAGTACACCTCTGCATAAGACAGTCACAGTGAAGCCAGGCGCTACGCAGGCTTCGTTCTATTAGAGTACGGCAAAACAAAACAAATTCAACTTTGAACATTTCGACCCCAACCCATAGGGGGCGCCACAAATCAGTGGGCAAACGCAAACAGCTTCTTCATTGTTAAAAGGTGTGGACTTTATACGTCCGCAGTGAATCCAGCTGTCGCCCCCCGCATGATAAAAGGCAGCGTGTGTGTGATCTTGTATTTCTACCCTTCTTGAGACATCAACAAGGAAAAGTAGCTTCCATATGAGGAGGTGTGAACAAGTTAGGACATAAATCATGGTCCCAATACGGAAAACCATTGCATCTAATAGACCCCGTAAGGCAGTGGTCCCCAACCACCGGTACCGGTCCGCGGACCAATTGGTACCGGGCCGCGCAAGAAATTTTATTTAAAAAAAAAAAAAAATTTAATCAACATAAAAAACACAATATATACATTATATATCAATATAGATCAATACAGTCTGCAGGGATACAGTCCGTAAGCACACATTATTGTATTTCTTTATGAAAAGGAAAAAAAAAAAAAAAAAAAAAAAAAATATCCCCCCCCGGTCCGTGGGACAAATTTTCAAGCGTTGACCGGTCCCCCGCTACAAAAAGGTTGGGGACCACTGCCGTAAGGGACAAGCAGCAGAAAATGGATGAATGGATGGATCATTTGCACCCCTGGTGGTGAAATCTATCAAAGTTAGGGTGGTCCCAAATTTTTTCCCAAATTGACTGTGTGTTGCTTTTAATAGTGCGCCCCCTCTGGTCAACATATGAAATAACAAGTGTGTGTAAGAAATTGAAATGCGCCCCCTTTGGCCAAAATACATTAAAACAATTTAAAAAAAGATGTATATAGAGACATACTGTAATAACTTGAAGTAAATAATGAAGATTAAAAAACAATTACAAATGAATAATACATTTATGAACTAAAAGCAGTCTTTTTCTCACAATGTGTCGACTTTTTTCTTATAAAATTGGGAACAATTTCTCATATTCTTTCTGTTTCTGTAATATTGCAATATTTTCTCGTAAAATTATTAAATTTTTATGTAAAATTATTACTTTTTTTTAATGCAAAATGGTGATATTTGTCATATAAAATTCAGACTTTTATCACAATATTGCCAATTTTTTTGCTGTGCTTGTAAAATTTAGAAATTTTGGGAGTAAAATTATGACTTTTGTCATAATTTTGCCAAGTAAAATTTCGATTATTATTATAATATTGCCAAAATGTTTAAGTTTTCTTATAAAATTGTGACTCTTGTCGCGTAAAATTACGACTCTCTTGATAAAATTGCCAAAATTTTAAGTCTTTTTTTCACAATGTTTCCACTTTTTTCTTATAAAATTGGTAACAATTTCTCATATTCTTTCCGTTTCTGTAACATTGCAATATTTTCTCGTAAAATTATTACATTTTTATGTAAAAATTATTACTTTTTTTAATGCAAAATGGGGATATTTGTCATATAAAATTCAGACTTTTATCACAATATTGCCAATTTTTTTGCTGTTCTTGTAAAACAGTGGCATTTTTGGAGTAAAATTATGACTTTTGTCATTTTGCCAAGTAAAATTCCGATTATTATTATAATATTGCCAAAATGTGAAAGTTTTCTTATAAAATTGTGACTTTTGTCGTGTAAAATTACGACTCTTTTCATAAAATTGCCAACATTTTAAGTCTTTTTCTCACAATGTTTCCACTTTTTTCTTATAAAATTGGTAACAATTTCTCATATTCTTTCCGTTTCTGTAACATTGCAATATTTTCTTGTAAAATTTTGACTTTTTCATGTAAAATTATGACTTTTTCATGCAAAATGGTGACATTTGTCATATAAAATTCTGACTTTTATCACAATATTGCCATTTCTTTAGTTGTTCTTGTAAAACAGTGACATTTTTTTGAGTAAAATTCTGACTTCTGTCATCATTTTGCCAAGTAAAATTCCGATTATTATTACAATATTGCCAACATTTTAAAGGTTTCTTATAAAATTGTGACTTTTGTTGAGTAAAGTTACGACTCTTTTCATAAAATTGCCAAAATTTTAAGTCTTTTTCTCACAATGTTTCCACATATTGGTAACAATTTCTCATATTCTTTCTGTTTCTGTAACATTGCAATATTTTCTTGTAAAATTCTGACTTTTTCATGTAAAATTATTACTTTTTCATGCAAAATGGTGACATTTGTCATATAAAATTCTGACTTTTATCACAATATTGCCAATTTTTTTGCTGTTCTTGTAAAATCTTGAAATTTTTGGAGTAAAATTATGACTTTTGCCATAAGTTTGCCAAGCAAAATTCCAATTACTATTATAATATTGCCAAAATGTTAAAGTTTTCTTATAACATTGTGACTTTTGTCGCGTAAAATTACGACTCTTTTCATAAAATTGCCAAAATTTTAAGTCTTTTTCTCACAATGTTTCCACTTCTTTCTTATAAAATTGGTAACAATTTCTCATATTCTTTCTGTTTCTGTAACATTGCAATATTTTCTTGTAAAATTATGACTTTTTCATGTAAAATTATGACTTTTTAATGCAAAATGGTGACATTTGTCATATAAAATTCTGACTTTTATCACAATATTGCCATTTTTTTAGTTGTTCTTGTAAAACAGTGACATTTTTTGGAGTAAAATTATGACTTTTGTCATTTTGCCAAGTAAAATTCCGATTACTATTATAATATTGCCAAAATGTTAAAGTTTTCTTATAACATTGTGACTTTTGTCGCGTAAAATTACGACTCTTTTTCATAAAATTGCCAACATTTTAAGTCTTTTTCTCACAATGTTTCCACTTTTTTCTCATAAAATTGTTAACAATTTCTCATATTCTTTCCGTTTCTGTAACATTGCAATATTTTCTTGTAAAATTATGACTTTTTCATGTAAAATGATTACTTTTTAATCTAAAATGGTGACATTTGTCATATAAAATTCAGACTTTTATCACAATATTGCCATTTTTCTAGTTGTTCTTGTAAAACAGTGGCATTTTTTATATTTTTAAGTTTTCTTATAAAATTGTGACTTTTGTCGCTTAAAACCACGACTCTTTTTCATAAAATTGCCAAAATTTTAAGCTTTTTCTTGTAAAATTGCGACTCTTATTGAGTAAAATTCCAACTTTTATCACAATTTTGCCATTTTTCTAGTTGTTCTTGTAAAACAGTGGCATTTTTTATATTTTTAAGTTTTCTTATAAAATTGTGACTTTTGTCGCTTAAAACCACAACTCTTTTTCATAAAATTGCCAAAATTTTAAGCTTTTTCTTGAAAAATTGCGACTCTTATTGAGTAAAATTCCAACTTGTATCACAATATTGCCATTTTTCTAGTTCTTCTTGTAAAACAGTGACATTTTTTATATTTTTAAGTTTTCTTATAAAATTGTGACTTTTGTCGCTTAAAACTACGACTCTTTTTCATAAAATTGCCAAAATTTTAAGCTTTTTCTTGTAAAATTGCGACTCTTGAGTAAAATTCCAACTTTTATCACAATATTGCCATTGTTCTTGTAAAACAGTGACATTTTTTATATTTTTAAGTTTTCTAATAAAATTGTGACTTTTGTCGCTTAAAACCACGACTCTTTTTCATAAAATTGCCAAAATTTTAAGTATTTTTCTCACAATGTTTCCACTTTTTTCTCATAAAATTGGCAACAATTTCTCATATTCTTTCCGTTTCTGTAATATTGCAATATTTTCTTGTAAAATTATGACTTTTTCATGTAAAATTATTACTTTTTAATCTAAAATGGTGACATTTGTCATATAAAATTCAGACTTTTATCACAATATTGCCATTTTTCTAGTTGTTCTTGTAAAACAGTGGCATTTTTTATATTTTTAAGTTTTCTTATAAAATTGTGACTTTTGTCGCTTAAAACCACGACTCTTTTTCATAAAATTGCCAAAATTTTAAGCTTTTTCTTGTAAAATTGCGACTCTTATTGAGTAAAATTCCAACTTTTATCACAATATTGCCATTTGTCTAGTTGTTCTTGTAAAACAGTGACATTTTTTATATTTTTAAGTTTTCTTATGAAATTGTGACTTCTGTCGCTTAAAACCACGACTCTTTCATAAAATTGCCAAAATTTTAAGCTTTTTCTTGTAAAATTGCGACTCTTATTGAGTAAAATTCCAACTTTTATCACAATATTGCCATTTTTCTAGTTGTTCTTGTAAAACAGTGGCATTTTTTATATTTTTAAGTTTTCTTATAAAATTGTGACTTTTGTCGCTTAAAACCACGACTCTTTTTCATAAAATTGCCAAAATTTTAAGCTTTTTCTTGT
>NC_084738.1:3650853-3678353 GCF_033978785.1 Entelurus aequoreus
AATGTTCACGGACTCTAGTATTTGGCTCTCTATTAGATGCAATGGGTTTTCCCGTATTGGGACCATGATTTATGTCTTAACTTGTTCACCACACACACACGCACACACACACGCACACACACACACACACACACACACACACACGCACATTCTTGTATTTGTTACCTTATTGAGACCTCGGAAAAATGGCTACCTTGCTGTATTGTACGCACATTAAATCAACAAAAAAAAAATCCCGACTTTGGAGCAATGTTCATGGACTCCAGTATTTGGCTCTTTATTAGATGCAACGGGTTTTCCCGTATTGGGACCATAATTTACGTCTTAACTTGTTCACCACACACAGACACACACACACATTCTTGTATTTATTACCTTATTGAGACCTCGGAAAAATGGCTACCTCGCTGTATTGTACACACATTAAATCAACAAAAAAAAAATCCCGACTTTGGAGCAATGTTCACGGACTCTAGTATTTGGCTCTCTATTAGATGCAACAGGTTTTCCCGTATTGGGACCATGATTTATGTCCTAACTTGTTCAACACACACACACACACACACATTCTTGTATTTGTTACCTTATTGAGACCTCCGAAAAATGGCTACCTCGCTGTATTGTACGCACATTAAATCAACAAAAAAAAATCCCGACTTTGGAGCAATGTTCACGGACTCTAGTATTTGGCTCTCTATTAGATGCAATGGGTTTTCCCGTATTGGGACCATGATTCATGTCTTAACTTGTTCACCACACACACACACACACACACACACACACACACACACACACACACACACACACACACACACACACGCACACACACACACACACACACACACACACACACACACACGCACATTCTTGTATTTATTACCTTATTGAGACCTCGGAAAAATGGTTACCTCGCTGTATTGTACACACATTAAATCAACAAAAAAAAAAATCCCGACTTTGGAGCAATGTTCACGGACTCTAGTATTTGGCTCTCTATTAGATGCAACGGGTTTTCCCGTATTGGGACCATGATTTATGTCCTAACTTGTTCAGCGGTCCTCATATGGAAGCTACTTTTCCTTGTTGATGTCTCAAAAAGGGTAGAATTACTAGAACACACACACACACACACACACACACACACACACACACACACACACACACACACACACACACACACACACACACACACACACACTTGTATTTGTTAGACCTCCAAAAAATGCCTACCTCGCTGTATTGTACGCACATTAAATCAACAACAAAAAAATCCAGACTTTGGAGCAATGTTCACGGACTCTAGTATTTGGCTCTCTATTAGTAATCGACAATGTCCCCACAAAGAAGGATAGCGTACGCACGACATAAATAGTCTTGATTGCGAAAAACAAAGCAGGTGCGGGCAATAGCGCTCAGAGGAAGGCGTGAAGCTGCTACAGGAGAACACCGACAAAACAGGAAGTGTCACCAAAATAACAGCGCAAGACAGGAACTAAAGCACTACACACAGGAAAACAACAACAAACTCAAAAATAAGGCACGACAACCTGGTGGAGTTTCATTTTTTTAACCTTTTCTGCCGGTGGTGTGCCACCGTATTTTTTTTTCATGAAAAAAAATGTGCCTCGGCTCAAAAAAGGTTGAAAACCGCTGATGTAGACCACAAGGAAGAGTTCTGAATGTGGGGGGAAAAACCATAACAAGTTTGCGAGTAAATAGATATGATCAAAATAGTATCAATCTCACGGAGATTCCCGAGACATTTTGAGAGTTCATGAGGAAGCCAGTCACGTGACTAGAGGTAGGCACCGCAGATCCCTTCCCCATCAACGACAATGCGAATCAAGCAGACTTTGTGAGAGCCAACAACGATTACTTTGGGACAAACGACGATCCAGAACTTTCTATTGTTGATCCTGAGTAATGAGGAGGGTGAGCTGCAAGTTTTAGTGAAAGACTAAGCATCATGTAGCAGTGTTGCTAAGTGCTAAACAAGAAATACTAACTACAAATATAATAACATGATCACTAACTGTACAATGTCTGCTCTCACAGCGATGACGACTGATAGGAAGTGCATTTCTTCACGGTTTAGATGAAGAATTAATCGTGATGCACACGGAGGGTTAAAAGGACAAACATAACAAAAATGATCACTTAGTGTACAATGTCTGCTCTCACCGCGATGACAACTGATAGGAAGTGCATTTCTTCACCGCTTAGATGAAGAATTAATCGTGATGCACACGGAGGGTTGAAAGGACAAACATAACAAAAATGATCACTTAGTGTACAATGTCTGCTCTCACCGCGATGACAACTGATAGGAAGTGCATTTCTTCACCGTTTAGATGAAGAATTAATCGTGATGCACACGGCGGGTTGAAAGGACAAACATAACAAAAATGATCACTTAGTGTACAATGTCTGCTCTCACCGCGATGAGAACTGATAGGATGTTCACATCTTCCCGTTTAGATGAAGAATTTAAATATAATCCACACGGAGGGTTGAAAGGACAAACATAATAAAACAGGCACTTAGTGTACAATGTCTGCTCTCACCGCGATGACAACTGATAGGATTTCACATCCTCCCGTTTAGATGAAGAATTTAAATATAATCCACACGGAGGGTTAAAAAAGGACAAACATAATAAAATGATCACTTAGTGTACAATGTCTGCTCTCACCGCAATGACAACTTAAAGGATTTCACATCCTCCCGTTTAGATGAAAAATTTAAATATAATCCACACGAAGGGTTGAAAGGACAAACATAATAAAACGGTCACTTAGTGTACAATGTCTGCTCTCACCGCAATGACAACTGATAGGATTTCACATCCTCCCGTTTAGATGAATAATTTAAATATAATCCACACGAAGGGTTGAAAGGGCAAACATAATAAAACGATCACCTAGTGTACAATGTCTGCTCTCACCGCGACTACGACTGATAGGATGTTCACATCTTCCCGTTTAGATGAAGAATTTAATCATAATCCCCACGAAGGGTTGAAAGGACAAACATAATAAAACGGTCACTTAGTGTACAATGTCTGCTCTCACCGCGATTACGACTGATAGGATTTCACATCCTCCCGTTTAGATGAAGAATTTAAATATAATCCACACAGAGGGTGAAAAGGACAAACATAATAAAATGATCACTTAGTGTACAATGTCTGCTCTCACCGCAATGACAACTGATAGGATGTTCACATCTTCCCGTTTAGATGAAGAGTTGAATCATAATCCCCACGAAGGGTTGAAAGGACAAACATAATAAAATGATCACTAACTGTACAATGTCTGCTCTCACGGCGATGACGACTGATAGGATGTGCATTTCTTCTCGTTTAGATGAAGAATTAACCATGACGCACACGAAGGGTTAAAAGGAAAAGTCTCCCTGCAGACACGGTCTTCGGTTGTGCGTGTTTGTCTCCATCCCCGGGTGTGAATTGAATGTCACAGATGAACAACTTCTAGACTCATGGCTAAATCCTCCTATCATCTACAATCCAGAATAAGTTTGACGAGCCGAGAGGGCTACTTAGCATTGTGCTGCTAAAAAAGAGTTAGCGCTTATATGAACAACATCGTTTAGATTTTGTTAATACTCAGGTCACTATATGTATAAAGTGTATTGGTGGCGGGTTTTGTACGGTTATTTAGAGGGTTTTGTGGGCAAAATAGAGAGCCCCTTTGACAAACTATGTACAAAGTTTGTATGTATTTATTTGTTTACGACTTAGAATGTATAAAAAAAATGAAAAAATACACGTGTTCATGTCTTGCATAAGGATTGGGAACGATAAATAGCCTGAACAAGGCACAAGAACACACACATAGTGGGCTGCACGACCCACAGCGTGAGCAGCTTGGCATCATGCACAGATGTGGTCACTGCTCACACACACACACACACACACACACACACACACACACACACACACACACACACACACACACACACACACACACACACACACACACACACACACACACACACACACACACACACACACTCCTGTATTTGTTACCTTCTTGGGACCTCTGAAAAATGCCCAGCACATAAAATCAACAAACAAAAAAATCCCGACTTTGGAGCAATGTTCACGGACTCTAGTATTTGGCTCTCTATTAGATGCAATGGTTTTCCCATATTGGGACCATGATTTATGTCCTAACTTGTTCACCGATCCTCATATGGTTGCTAGTTTTCCTTGTTGATGTCTCAAGAAGGGTAGAATTACTAGAACACACACACACACACCACACATTCTTGTATTTGTTACTTTAAAATGCCTACCTAGCTGTATTGTACGCACATTAAATCAACAAAAAAAAATCCCAACTTTGGAGCAATGTTCACGGACTCTAGTATTTGGCTCTCTATTAGATGCAAAGGGTTTTCCCGTATCGGGACCATGATTTATGTCCTAACTTGTTCACCACCCACACACACACACACACACACACGCACGCACGCGCACGCACGCACACACACACACACACACACACACACACACACATTCTTGTATTTGTTACCTTAAAATGCCTACCTAGCTGTATTGTACGCACATTAAATCAACAAAAAGAAATCCCGACTTTGGAGCAATGTTCACGGACATTTGGATCTCTATTAGATGCAACGGGTTTTCCCGTATTGGGACCATGATTTATGTCCTAACTTGTTCACCACACACACACGCACGCACGCACGCACGCACGCACGCACACACATTCTTGTATTTGTTACCTTAAAATGCCTACCTAGCTGTATTGTACGCACATTAAATCAACAAAAAGAAATCCCGACTTTGGAGCAATGTTCACCACACACACACACACACACACACACACACACACACACACACACACACACACACACACACACACACACACACACACACACACACACACACACACACACACACACACACACACACACACACACACACACACACACACACACACACACACACACACACACACACATTCTTGTATTTGTTACCTTATTGAGACCTTGAAACCTCTGAAAAATGCCTACCTAGTCGTTCACCTGGTGGGTTCGGGGATGTATAGGAAAGTCTTTCTTCAGCCGCCGTCTTGTTTTATTATATATTGCTGCCTTTGCACCTGTCAATGTTGACTTTTGTACGCACATTAAATCAACAAAAAAAAAAATCCCGACTTTGGAGCAATGTTCAAGGACTCTAGTATTTGGCTCTCTATTAGATTCAATGGTTTTCCCATATTGGGACCATGATTTATGTCTTAACTTGTTCACACCTCCTCATATGGAAGGTACTTCTCCTTCTTGAGACAGTAGTAATACAAGAAAACACACACACACACACACACACACACACACACACACACACACACACACACACACACACACACACACACACACACACACACACACACACACACATTCTTGTATTTGTTACCTTATTGAGACCTCCAAAAAATGCCTACCTAGCTGTATTGTACGCACATTAAATCAACAACAAAAAATCCAGACTTTGGAGCAATGTTCACGGACTCTAGTATTTGGCTCTCTATTAGATGCAACGGGTTTTCCCGTATTGGGACCATGATTTATGTCCTAACTTGTTCACCACACACACACAAATACACTCACACACACACACACACATACACATGCATTCTTGTATTTGTTACCTTATTGACACCTCCGAAAAATGCCTGCCTGGCTGTATTGTATGCACATTAAATCACACACACACACACACTCCTGTATTTGTTACCTTCTTGGGACCTCTGAAAAATGCCAAGCATATTAAATCAACAAAAAAAATCCCGACTTTGGAGCAATGTTCACGGACTCTAGTATTTGGCTCTCTATTAGATGCAATGGTTTTCCCATATTGGGACCATGATTTATGTCCTAACTTGTTCACACCTCCTCATATGGTTGCTAGTTTTCCTTGTTGATGTCTCAAGAATGGTAGAAATACTAGAACACGCACGCACGCACGCACGCACGCACGCACGCACACACACACACACACACACACACACACACACACACACACACACACACACACACACACACACACACACACACACATATTGTATTTGTTACCTTAAAATGCCTACCTAGCTGTATTGTACGCACATTAAATCAACAAAAAAAAATCCAGACTTTGGAGCAATGTTCACGGACTCTAGTATTTGGCTCTCTATTAGATGCAACGGGTTTTTCCGTATCGGGACCATGATTTATGTCCTAACTTGTTCACCGATCCTCATATGGTTGCTAGTTTTCCTTGTTGATGTCTCAAGAAGGGTAGAATTACTAGAACACACACATACACACACATTCTTGTATTTGTTACCTTAAAATGCCTACCTAACTGTATTGTACACACATTAAATCAACAAAAAAAAATCCCGACTTTGGAGCTCTAGTATTTGGCTCTCTATTAGATGCAACGGGTTTTCCCGTATCGGGACCAGGATTTATGTCCTAACTTGTTCACCACCCACCCCCACACACACACACACACACACACACACACACACACACACACACACACACACACACACACACACAGGTGTTTCCACCTTTCCCCCCACCAACCGATGGCCACCCTGCCAGAGTTTGTACCTCCAGTTTAGCGAGTGGCTCATTTTACGACTTTCCTCAAGCGCACGACAACACAACTACACAAGCCGGGTGGCAGCGCGAGGTCAGAGCGAGGGTGTGTGTGTTGGGGGGGGGGGGGGCAATGAGCGAGCCTTTGTTGGCAGTCACCCCCCCACCCCCCCACCCCCTTCTCTTCGCCTGGCCCCCAAAAAGTAGCACACAAAGCCCACTTGTCCCCACGCTGCCGCCACGGGTGCCCCACCCGGCTGCCCGCCACGCCGAGGCGAGCCCCTGCCAGGGAAACGAGCGCACTCCTCCCAAACAAAAGCACTCATCCTTCTCTCCCTCTCTTTCCACCTCCATGCCCCCCCCCCAACACACACACACACTCTGTTGGCGTTCCGTCAAGTTGCAGCCCAGGAAGTGGAAACATGAAGTGTAACAGAATGACAACAAGACTACATCGCTGACCACACACTCCCCCTCCCCCCCTCCCCCCTCCCCCCACATGCCAGACTTTATTAGACATCCAGCAAAGAAAACAGGAAACATGCCGCTTGCCTGGAAAATGTTGCCGCCACATTCTTCCTCCTCGCTCCTATGAACGCCGCATGGAGCCGAAAGAGAGAGAGAAAAAAAATGTACGAGTAATAATAAAAAAAAAAAAAGGATAATCCAAAGAAGGCCCCCCCCACCCCCCAGCCCCCGACCCCGCTCCCCAGGAGTGGTCCTGTCGTCGAGGGGAAGCGCTCACTGGGCTCCCGGCTGCATCATCTCCTCTCCATGACTGCCGGGAGGGGAGAAGAGAGAAAAAAAAAAAAAAAAAAGCGTCCACTCGCACGCAGGATGGCAGGAAAAAAAGGGGGGGTCAGGGGGGATGCTTTTGTCCTCTCTCTTTTTTCTTTTTCTCCTCTGTCCTCTTTTTCCTTAAATCCCCCGGGAGGAGAAGGCGGCTTCCTCCGTCGACATCACTCCCGGCTAATAACGCCGCAAATAAATAGGAATAACGGCACTATTGGTGATGATGCAATGTGTGCGCTCCAGCACGCAGAGCAGATCTCACACACTTCGCTGTGTCGCCTTCACTCCAGCAACGATCCCTCCTCCTTTTTTTCTTTCCTCCTCTTCCTTTTTTTTGTGTGTTTTATTTCTGATCTGGACTCAATTGTGTTTAAAAAAAAAAAAAAAAAAAAAAAACGCCAGCCCCCTCCCCTCACTCTCTTTCTCTCTCTCTCTCTCACACACACACACACACACACTCACACACACACACACACACACACACACTACCGCCTCCTCCTCCCTCCTGATTATTTGGTTTCCTCCTCTCCTGCTCGTCCACTTCCATCCGCAGCACGCCCCGTCAGTGTCCGTGCACACGACGCAGTAAAGCTAATAAATCCATCCCATAATTTCAACACAAATTGTCCGGGACAAAATTATTTAATCACTCGGACTTTTAAATATTTATTTCTCGGAATCTCAGCGTGGATGCCGACCATTTTCTCTTTCTCATATCTAGCCATGTGCAAATGATGCCTCTGTGAGTGCATGGCACACTCACTAGCCGTATCGACACTGTGTTAGCATTTCAAAATGGTCATGGGATGAATAGTTAGCAAATGCAAACGTATAATTGTTCTGTAGGGATGGCGTAGTGATCATAATGATAATAATAATAATAATAATAATAATAATAATAATAATAATAATAATAATAATAATAATAATAACCCCCAACGGGACAAGCGGTAGAAAATGGATGGATGGATGGATAATAATAGATTTTATTTGTAAAAGCACTTTACATTGAACAAACAATCTCAAAGTGCTACAGTGCATTTAAAAAAAACAAAAAAAAACAAACAAAAACAAAGCTAGAACAACAAATAGCTGCCCCCAACGAGTAAGATAAATAGTAAAATGAAATAAAAGCTAGAACAGCCTCATAGCTAGAACTAGCACACATAAATTTAACAAAAGGCTTAAAAAAAAAAAAAGATGGGTTGTTAAGCCTTTTTTTAAAAGCATTCACAGTCTGTGGTGCCCTCAGGTGGTCAGGGAGAGCGTTCCACAGACGTCGTATTTGAACCGATACATTAATCCCGAGGTGTCAAAGTCGTTTTCACTGGAGGGCCACATGGCAGTTATGTTTAGCCCCAGAGGGCCCGCTTCTAACAGTGAATAATATTATCACACCATTTTTTTTAATGCATTTTATTAGAAGATTAAAAAAAAAAAAAAAAAAAAAGTTTAAAAAAAAAAGGTAAGTTGCAATAATTATATACTATATTACTGTAAATGGAAAAACAGTACTGCTGTTTTTATGGTAAAAAAAAAAAAAAAAGCAACTCAGTTGCCATAATTTTACTGTAAAATTTACATTAGTTTTTTTACTGTAAATAAAATAAACTACATACACCTCTGACTCACATCTTTTGTTAATTGACCCATGCTAACTGTTAGCATGCTAATATCAACATGGCAACTTAAAAAGAAAAAACAATTCTTTAGCAAATCTTGCCGCAGTTTTTTTTTAACTGTAAATAAAAGAAACTGCATACACCTCCGACTTACATATTTGGTTAATGGACCCACGCTAACTGTTAGCATGCTAATATTTTTATTTTTTTTTAGAAAATCTCGAAACTAGCAACAGCGGAAGATGAATGCCACATAAGAAGGTAGAGAAAAAGAAGAAGCATATCGACTACGGCGTCGCCACGGACTACAAATGGCGGACGCGCGCACACTTTCAGGACTTATGCAGATCCCAAATACACATCAGCAGGCACCAGAAGGTAAGAAAAAGTTGCTTTTGCATAATATTGCGAAACAAAACGCCAGATATTATGTCTGCTAATAGGTGCCATTTTGCGGTCCTTACACACACACACCATAATAATACTGGTATGTTTAATGCGCCGACAATCCATCAAGCGGTGCGGCTTCATAGCTTACCAAAGTCCTACTAAAAAAACATTTTGACAGATTTTTGAGTGCCGTGTGTAATGTTCCATATTCTCAATGGAACATTTAAAGTTTTGGTGTGGTTTACTGGCGTCATATTGCAGTCTACACGTATCTCGTATGTGTGACTGCCATCTACTAATCAAATTGCTTCGAGGTCGGTAAGCACAACCAGAATGATGCCGTACATCAGGCGCACCGGGTTATAAGGCGCACTGACTGTGGAGTTTTGAGAAAATGAAAGGATTTTAAGTGCGCCTTATAGTCGTAAAAATGCGGCAACTATCATTATCACTATTTTTACGCCATCCTTTGGGCAGCTGTATCTCCCTTACTGGCTGGTGAAGATGGAGGGATGAAGACGGGCGTGCATATCCCCCCTCTGCGTGTGACAGGAAGTGGGGGCTGCTGCCTGTGCTGGTCACGCTCAAATGTGTTATTGCTGGAGTCAGCTGACACATGCATATAGTACACACACACACACACACACACACACACACACACACACACACACACACACACACACACACACACACACACACACACACACACACACACACACACACACACACACACACACACACACACACACACACACACACACACACACACACACTTGTATTTCTTACCTTCTTGAGACCTCCGAATAATGCCTACCTCTTTAGGACCAACCTTTCTAGATATATAAAGATGTGTATTTACAACATTAATAATATATACCATTAGGGATGTCCGATAATGGCTTTTTGCCGATATTCCGATATTGTCCAACTCTTTAATTACCGATACCGATATCAACCGATACCGATATATGCAGTCGTGGAATTAACACATTATTATGCCTAATTTGGACAACCAGGTATGGTGAAGATAAGGTAGTTTTTAAAAAATTTGTAAAATAAGATAAATAAATTAAAAACATTTTCTTGAAAAAAAAATAAAGTAAAACAATATAAAATCAGTTACATAGAAACTAGTAATGAATGAAAATGAGTAAAATGAACTGTTAAAGGTTAGTACTATTAGTGGAGCAGCAGCACGCACAATCATGTGTGCTTACGGACTGTATCCCTTGCAGACTGTATTGATATATATTGATATATAATGTAGGAACCAGAATATTGATAACAGAAAGAAATGGGGGGAGGGAGGTTTTTTGGGTTGGTGCACTAATTGTAAGTGTATCTTGTGTTTTTTATGTTGATTTAATAAAAAAAAACAAAAACAAAAAAAAACAAAACGATACAGATAATAAAAAAACCGATACCGATAATTTCCGATATTACATTTTAACGCATTTATCGGCCGATAATATCCGCAGGCCGATATTATCGGACATCCCTAATATATATATATGTATATGTTTGTATATACGTTAGGTCAGGAAAAAACACAGGCTATATCATCCCTACAAGCCTGTTTCGCAGGTTAGGAATACAATCCCCTGACGAGCAGGGAAACCTGCATAAATCAAACAGATTTATGCAGGTGCATAAATCAAACAAAAAACGTATAATTTGCGGATAGATCCGAGGTTGATCTAGAGCAGGGGTCACCAACGCGGTGCCCGCGGGCACCAGGTCGCCCGTAAGGACCAGATGAGTCGCCCGCGGGCCTGTTCTAAAAAAAAAAAAAAAAAAATTAAAAAAAAAAAAAATTAAATTAAATCTACATAGAAAAAAACACAAGATACGCTTTGAATCAGTGCATCAACCCAAACAACCTCCTCCATGCACACTCATCCACACCCACTCACACAAAAGGGGTTATTTCTTTCTGCTACCAATATTCTGGTTCCCACAACATAGACAACACATCTGCAAGGGACACAGTCCCTGAAGCACACATGTTTGTATAGGCTGCTGGTCCACTAACATTTTCATTAATTACTATTTTTTATGTATTTATTTTTATATTGTTTTACTTTCTTTTTTATCCAAGAAAATGTTTTTTATTTATTCATCTTATTTTATTTTATTTTTTTAAAAAGGGCCTTATCTTCAACAGACCAGGTTGTCAATGAAATTAGATTTGTTTAAAGGGTTTTTTAAACCAGGCCCAGTCCAGATAATGTCCAAGTCGGACTCAGCAACACACACCTTCATTCATGTACACAGAAACAAATTAGGGAACACAACAGATTGCATATCATTTATAAACAAAATTACATTTTCAAAATAAGCATTTATGTACAGTCCAGATTATGTCCAGGTCACTCAAATTAGGGAACACAACAACAGATATCATATAATCTATAAACATAATTATACTTTCAAAATAAGCCTTTGAGGACTTCTCATCTTTTTTTTAATGTTTTTTGGCATCATTATCGTTTTCAACCATGTAACTTTCTAAAGTTAGAAAATACTGAATAAATGTTTTAAAGAAAGTAATACTAAGTGAATATCTGTTTTTGGCCTTAAAAATAAACATTTTACCGAGTACTATAATTAAATTGACTAAATCATGATTGTCAATGAACTCTCCTAAAATAACAGAAACCACATCAAGCTTCATAAACAAACCAATTCTTAAACACATTTTTTGAACTTCCACCCAAAACAAAGACACAATATGACAATACCAAAACAAATGCAGGGTGGATTCAGGCTCCTGACAACAAAATCGGCAATCATCTGACTCTGTCATATTGCATAATTTTAACATTTTCCCTGTGGGTAAGAAGTTATAAATAATTTTAATTTGAAAATAACGATTTTGCACATCAATAGTGGTTTCATAGATTAGTTTGAATATGGCATCCCATGGCAACGGGCAGTCAAAAAAGTCCTCCCATTTTCCATTTGTGTTGTATGAGGCAGCCTTCAAAGATTTCTTTATTAAATAAAAATTATATATTTTTCTATTTATTTTAGTTCCTTTTTGCTAACTAGAATTTCTTATTAGAGGTTTACAAACTAATAATTTAGTAGTTCCATAATTAATTATTTGTTTCCATCTTTTCCCAATTACTCCAGTTAGTTGATAAAATGAAAAGCTTGAGCAAGCATCACCATACATAGCTCTAAATTCATCATACTTCATAATTTTACCATTCTCATTGATAATATCATTGACAAAAATTATTCCTCTTTCAAACATATTTTTCCAAAAGAAAGGCTTTCCATCTATTACAATATTAGAGTTCATCCATATTAACTGCTGCAAAATATCGTCTCCTTTTTCTGGCACATAAAATTGAAAACACCATTATGAGTGGATTGTTTCCTTTATGAACCCCGCCATGTTTCCCAGCAGACTCTCTGGGAGGGGATCACTTGTAAAAAAGGATACAATTTCTTTTGATACAGTACATGTTTTTTGTCCAACAGGACATTTGTGTACCACTCAATGTTTAAATACATCTTTGGAACAATTGATGCTTTTAAAGACAGACACATAGCTTCAAGGTTGAGAAGTTTCAGGCCCCCATATTCATACTCTTTGTACAAAACCTTTCTTTTAATCTTTTCTGGTTTGCCGTTGCAGACAAAATCGAAGACCTTCCGCTCATAAATCTTAAAAAAGTTTTGTGATGGAGCTGGTAATGACAAAAACAAATAAATAAATTGAGGAATAATTAACGAGTTGGCAATAGACATTTTACCATACAAGGTTAGGGATTTCCCTTTCCATAATTGCATAATTTTGTCCAGGTTTCTTAGTCGATTATCATAATTTACTGAGCCTAGATCTTCCAGATTTTCTGGGACAACAACACCAAGTATGTTAACTGGTCCATCTGTCCACAAAACAGGCACTTTGCATTCCATTCGAAAGGACGTTCCCTTTAGATTTCCGATCCTTAACAGTTTACATTTATCATAATTAAGCTTAAGGCCAGATTGCTGTGAAAATATGTCCAAAAAATTAAGAAGGTTCCGCAAACAATGAGGAACAATCTTATCTTTGTGAATCAGCCTTTTCTGACATGAACTTCATCAAGAACAAACACAGAACACGCCTCACTGATGCACATCTGCAAGACTCACTCAGAGTTGCAGTGTCAAGTTACACACCAGAGTACAACACACTAGTTAACAGCATGCAATGCCAGGCTTCCCACTAACTGACAAAGAAACAGATAACAGATTTGGTGTCCAGTTCAAAGTGTGACATGATTTAAAAATTTGAGAGTTTACTTTTGTATTTTACATGAGTTATTATTTGTACAAACATGGTGCAAAGTAATTCCTGATTTGTTAAAAAATGTTAGTGGCTAGCTAGTTAAAATGGGATATTGTGATTTCACAAGACTGTCTTAGAAGTGATCATTTGAAAATGTTCAATTTGAAAAATGTGCACTTAGAGAAAATATAAAAATAAAGTGTTGCATATTGATATTTATCTGTTTCTATATATATTTATTGTGAGAAATCATTAAGATGATCAGTGTTTCCACAAAGATAAATATCATTAATTATTAATAATAACAGAGTTAAAGGTAAATTGAGCAAATTGGCTACTTCCGGCAATTTATTTAAGTGTGTATCAAACTGGTAGCCCTTCGCATTAATCAGTACCCAAGAAGTAGCCCTTGGTTTCAAAAAGGTTGGTGACCCCTGATCTAGAGACTTAAGCATTGCATTGAAAAAAAAAAAAAAAAAAGTTTTACTATTTTTACCACTTTTATAAGTGGAGTCCTTTTGAATCCTTTAACATTTTTGTCGGACTTTCTTTTTTTTAAATTTTTTTACTGTAATTGTTAAAAAAAAGAATACAAAAATAAATAAAAATATATTTAAATTAAATACATACACAATTAATTAATTAATAATAAATGAATGTATATGTGCAATTATTTCACATTAAATATTCCACTTAAAAAAAATGTGGGCTGAAAATATTGCATATTTTGTGTTTGTATAAAAAAAATGTTTTTCTGTGACAAAAAGTGCATCGAGACAGAAAACTTATAATTGGCGGATAAATCTGAGGTTGATCAAGAGACTTAAGAATTGAAAGTAAAAACAATTTAAACAAATATTTTTGCCTTTTTTATGAGTGGAGTCCTTTTTAATCCCCTGAAATTTTTGTCAGACTTTCTTTTTTTTCTTAAAAACTGTCATTGCTCCAAAAAATAATAATGAAATAAAAATTAAAGTTAAATAAATACAAAATTAATTAATAATAATAATAATAAATAATTTATGTTATGAATTACTGACCTACTTAATGCTGCAAATATTTCCAACTTTTTTTTTTTAAACCATCATTGCTCAAAAAAATAATTAATAAAAATGTATGTTGTTATGAATTAGTAACCTATTTAAGGCTGCAATTATTTCACATTAAATATTCCACTTTAAAAAAATGTGGGCTGAAAATGTTGCATATTTTGTGTTTGTCTTATGCACTTTTTGTCACAGAAAAACGTTTTTTATACAAACAAACAAACAGAAAACATCGGTGTGTAAAGGATATCGCCACATGGGCTCAGGAACACTTCAGAAAACCACTGTCAGTAACTACAGTTTGTCGCTACATCTGTAAGTGCAAGTAAAAACTACAATGTAAAGCCAAAGCCGTTTATCAACAACACCCGGAAACCCTGCCGACTTTCGCTGGGTCCGAGCTCATCTAAGATGGACTGATGCAAAGTGGGAAAGTGTTCTGCGTGCGGCCCTAAGTGGAAAAGGACACAAATGAGGAGCATCTAGTCGTCCTCCCCAGGCGGTACTGCATCAAAAAGCAACATCGGTGTGTAAAGGATATCACCACATGGGCTCAGGAACACTTCAGAAAACCACTGTCAGTAACTACAGTTTGTCGCTACATCTGTAAGTGCAAGTTAAAACTACAATGCAAAGCCAAAGCCGTTTATCAACAACACCCGGAAACACCACCGGCTTTTGCTGGGCCCGAGCTCATCTAAGATGGACCGACGCAAAGTGGGAAAGTGTTCTGCGTGCGGCCCTAAGTGGAAAAGGACACAAGTGAAGAGCATCTAGTCGTCCTCCCCAGGCGGTACTGCATCAAAAAGCGACATCGTTGTGTAAAGGATATCGCCACATGGGCTCAGGAACACTTCAGAAAACCACTGTCAGTAACTACAGTTTGTCGCTACATCTGTAAGTGCAAGTTAAAACTCTGCTATGCAAAGCCAAAGCCATTTATCAACAACACCCGGAAACGCCCCCGACTTTCGCTGCGTCCGAGCTCATCTAAGATGGACCAACGCAAAGTGGGAAAGTGTTCTGCGTGCGGCCCTAAGTGGAAAAGGACACAAGTGAAGAGCATCTAGTCGTCCTCCCCAGGCGGTACAGCATCAAAAAGCGACATCTGTGTGTAAAGGATATCGCCACATGGGCTCAGGAACACTTCAGAAAACCACTGTCAGTAACTACAGTTTGTCGCTACATCTGTAAGTGCAAGTTAAAACTCTGCTATGCAAAGCCAAAGCCATTTATCAACAACACCCGGAAACGCCGCCGACTTTCGCTGGGCCCGAAAGATGGACCGACGCAAAGTGGGAAAGTGTTCTGCGTGCGGCCCTAAGTGGAAAAGGACACAAGTGAGGAGCATCTAGTCGTCCTCCCTAGGCGGTACTGCATCAAAAAGCAACATCGGTGTGTAAAGGATATCACCACATGGGCTCAGAAACACTTCAGAAAACCACTGTCAGTAACTACAGTTTGTCGCTACATCTGTAAGTGCAAGTTAAAACTCTACAATGCAAAGCCAAAGCCGTTTATCAACAACACCCGGAAACGCCGCCGGCTTTCGCTGGGCCCGAGCTCATCTAAGATGGACTGACGAAAAGTGGGAAAGTGTTCTGCGTGCGGCCCTAAGTGGAAAAGGACACAAGTGAAGAGCATCCAGTCGTCCTCCCCAGGCGGTACTGCATCAAAAAGCGACATCGGTGTGTAAAGGATATCGCCACATGGGCTCAGGAACACTTCAGAAAACCACTGTCAGTAACTACAGTTTGTCGCTACATCTGTAAGTGCAAGTTAAAACTCTACAATGCAAAGCCAAAGCCGTTTATCAACAACACCCGGAAACACCACCGGCTTTCGCTGGGCCCGAGCTCATCTAAGATGGACCGACGCAAAGTGGGAAAGTGTTCTGCGTGCGGCCCTAAGTGGAAAAGGACACAAATGAGGAGCATCCAGGACTACAAAGACAGTTCCCTCCTCCAACAAGTCACGAGTGCTTTGCACTAATGACGGCCAGATGGGGGGAAATTCTGACATGTCGCCCAAGCGTACTTTTACTGTAAATTACTGCGGTTCGCCCTTTCTTGGAAACAAATATACCCCGCATGCTTTGGGGGGGCTTTTTCATGGGAACTCCAGCTTCAAACAAGTTTGCTTCCTTCAGACAAAAATACACTCGAGTCTCTACGAAGAAGAAGAAGAAGAAGAAGAAGAAGAAGAAGAAGAAGAAAGCGTTTGAGTTCAGAGGAAGCATCACAGGACGGAGTCTCTTCCAAAGACCTGGGTCCGGAGTCGTCTCCTCCTCTGTGCGGATCTCCCGTCGGGGGGGGGGGGGGCGTCCTTTTTAACCCCGCTAATTACACCCTGAGTGCCCTTTTTCCTTTTCCGAGGTGCAGGAGGCTTGTTAAATCCCCTGAAGGGATCCTAAAAAAGTGAGACTTGAGGTCAAAAAAAGTGATGCCAGTCCCATTTCCGCGAGGATTGCAACAATTAATCCATGAAGTCAGCATTACCCAAACTTTTGTTTTGTTTTACCAAGTCAGTAAACACTTGGCTCTCCCAAGTACCACCATAAACAACGCACAGGTTTTATTGAAACAGTATACTCAGTGTGACATTACACCCAGTTTGAACAGTAACACTGTGTTTGAATATTTAATCAAGCCATTCTTTGGCGCACCACTAGATGGAGCCCGTAGCACTGTTTGAGAATTTGTATCGGGACATCCTTACTTAATGAGTGTGCCTTCAAATGAGCCAGGAAGTAGTCTTTGCCATTAGGTCGTGGGTTCAAACCCCGGCCGAGTCATACCAAAGACTATAAAAATGGCACCCATTACCTCCCTGCTCGCCACTCAGCATCAAGGGGTTGGAATTGGGGGTTTGATCACCAAAATGATCCCCGAGCGCGGCCACTGCCGCTGCTCACTGCTCCCCTCGCCTCCCAGGGGGTGGAACAAGGGGATGGGTCAAACGCAGAGGGTAATTTCGCCACACCTAGTCTGGTGCTTTAAAGGCCTACTGAAAGCCACTACTAGCGACCACGCAGTCTGATAGTTTATATATCAATGATGAAATCTTAACATTGCAACACATGCCAATACGGCCGGGTTAACTTATAAAGTGACATTTTAAAATTCCCGGGAAATATCCGGCTGAAACGTCGTGGTATGATGACGTATGCGCGTGACGAAGTCAGAGTAACGGAAGTTATGGTACCCCGTACAATCCTATACAAAAAGCTCTGTTTTCATTTCATAATTCCACAGTATTCTGGACATCTTTTGCAATTTGTTTAATGAACAATGAAGGCTGCAAAGAAGACAGTTGTAGGTGGGATCGGTGTATTAGCAGCGGACTACAGCAACACAACCAGGAGGACTTTGTTGGAGCACTAGCCGCCGACCTCACCTTGACTTCCTACGTCTCCGGGCCGCCAAACGCATCGGGTGAAGTCCTTCGTCCTTCTGCCGATCGCTGGAACGCAGGTGAGCACGGGTGTTGATGAGCAGATGAGGGCTGGCGTAGGTGGAGAGCTAATGTTTTTAGCATAGCTCTGTGCGGTCCGGTTGCTAAGTTAGCTTCAATGGCGTCGTTAGCACAGCATTGTTAACCTTCGCCAGCCTGGAAAGCATTAACCGTGTATTTACATGTCCACTGTCATGTCTGTTCATGTTTTTGTTTTGGCCATGTGTTTGTTTTTTGGACTCTTTTTAGTTCCTGGTTGCACTTCCTTGTTTGGTTTGGTTTCCATGGTCACCCATTAGTTTTCACCTGTCATGTCACGCACCTGTTCACCTGTCTTGTCACGCACCTGTTTTCACTGATCACGTCACTATTTAAATCTGTCTGTTTCTGTTGTTCGTCCTGACGTCCTCGCACTTTTTCATCACCCTGATTCATGTCATGTTCACAGTTCTTTACCAAGTAAGTTTTTGTTTATTATTGCCACAGTTTGTGTTTTTGTTTTATTGTTCATAGTTTTTGCCATTGTGCAAGTTTTGTTTTCATAGTCAAGTTGTTACCTCCGCTGTGAGCGCCTTTTGTTTGCTTCCTTTTTTTTTGTAGTTTATTAGTGTCAAAATAAATCATGTATTTAAATTCACGCCTTGCCCGCGCCAATTTTCCTTTGCCTTCCGGAGAAGCAAAACCCAAGAACCCAGTTATGACATCCACGGTTTAATAGTATTGTTGATTTTCTATCTATCCTTCCAGTCAGGGGTTTATTTTTTTGTTTCTATATGCAGTTAAAGCACGATGCTATCACGTTAGCTCGTAGCTAAAGCATTTCGCCGATGTATTGTCGTGGAGATAAAAGGCACTGAATGTCCATTTCGCGTTCTGGACTCTCATTTTCAAGAGGATATAGTATCCCAGGTGGTTTAAAATATAAATCCGTGATCCACAATAGAAAAAGGAGAGAGTACATAGTTCTGTGAGGTCCGGTTGCTAAGTTGCTAAATTAGCCTTATCGTCGTTAGCAACAGCATAGTTAAGCCTTACCAGGCTGAGAATTTTTAACCGTGTAGTTACATGTACATGGTTTAGTAGTATTGTTGATCTTCTGTCTATCCTTCCAGTCAGGGGTTTATTTATTTTGTTTCTATCTTCATTTGAGAACGATGCTATCACGTTAGCTCAGTAGCTAAGTGTGTCACCGATGTATTGTCGTGGAGATAAAAGGCACTGAATGTCCATTTCGCGTTCTCGACTCTCATTTTCAAGAGGATATAGTATCCCAGGTGGTTTAAAATACAAATCCGTGATCCACAATAGAAAAAGGAGAGTGTGTGGAATCCAATGAGCCAGCTTGTACCTAAGTTACGGTCAGAGCGAAAAAAGATACGTCCATCACTGCCTCTCAAGTCCTTCACTGTAACGTTCCTCATCCACGAATCTTTCATCCTCGCTCAAATTAATGGGGTAATCGTCGCTTTCTCGGTCCGAATCTCTCTCGCTCCATTGTAAACAACGGGGAATTGTGAGGAATACTAGCTCCTGTGACGTCACGCTACTTCCGCTACAGGCAAGGCTTTTTTTTTTATCAGCGAGCAAAAGTTGCGAACTTTATCGTCGATTTTCTCTACTAAATCCTTTCAGCAAAAATATGGCAATATCGCGAAATGATCAAGTATGACACATAGAATGGATCTGCTATTCCCGTTCAAATAAAAAAAAATCATTTCAGTAGGCCTTTAACTTCAATTTTTTGTTAGGCGCAATATGCCAGTTTCGTCTTTTGTTGCGCCCTAAAAAGTGTTAATACTGTAAGTATTGTTCTTGTTCACACTCGCTGTTTGATTTTAACGCGCATCTTCAAACTCGAACGTGTTGAGATTGCCATGTAAAGCCGCTTATGCTAATCAGTAGCACGCATCAAGGCATACGTAATGGAAATGAACGTCGAGCTACCACATTTTGGAAAAGTTAGCCCTTTTTTTGTTAGGTTTGTTGGCCGGCTAAGTGGTTGGTCGACCGTTGGATTTCACGCGACTCGGTACCTTGGCGGTTTTGACGGAATTCGGTCGGCACCCATGAAGGTACACAAGAGTCAGAGCTTTTCTTCTTGTCACTCACTCATTTTGACCAATGTACACACGTTCAAAGAACAATTTCAACGTGGATAATGTGCTATTGTTAGGAGAAAAAAAAAATAGTGAATGTTTTGGCGATCCGGAAAAAATATTTCCCGAAAAATGTACAAAAAATAACGAAGTTTGGGAAGCAGAAAAAAAATAAAATAAGCATTGAGGCTATAAAGTGTGTTTTAATCAATTACTCGATTAATTGAACAAACAAACTGCCCTAGAGTATATTTTGTCAAGGGATAATACAACAGAAAGCAATGTTGTTAGAGTAGTCAGTGTACAGCTTGGCTAGCATTTTATGTATACAGTATATAAATGAGTCAACATACTGTACGACAGTTAGAGGTGACAAAAACTATCATCATGGCAATATACCACCATACTTTTTCCAAGGACATAATACTTGGGAATACGCCTTATGGATGGGGCGAGGGTCACCACTTTGTCAACAAATGCGTGAGCAAATTGTTGAACAGTTTAAGAACAACATTTCTCAACCAGCTATTGCAAGGAATTTAGGGATTTCACCATCTACGATCTGTAATATCAAAAGGTTCGGAGAATCGTTGCCCGAAAGCGATGATATTATGGACCTTCGATTCCCTCAGGCTGTACTGGATCAAAAAGCGACATCAGCGTGTAAAGGATATCACCACATGGGCTCAGGAACACTTCAGAAAGCCACTGTCAGTAACTACAGTTGGTCGCTACATCTGTATGTGCAAGTTAAAACTCTACTATGCAAAGCGAAAGCCGTTTATCAACAACACCCAGAAACGCTGCCAGCTTCGCTGGGCCCGAGCTCATCTAAGATGGACTGATGCAAAGTGGGAAAGCGTTCCGTGGTCTGACGAGTCCACATTTCAAATTGTTTTTGGAAACTGTGGACGTCGTGTCCTCCGGAACAAAGAGGAAAAGAACCATCCGGATTGTTCTAGGCGCAAAGTGTAAAAGCCAGCATGTGTGATGGTATGGGGGTGTATTAGTGCCCAAGACATGGGTAACTTACACACCTGTGAAGGCGCCATTAATGCTGAAAGGTACATAGAGGTTTTGGAGCAACGTTATCATGGACGCCCCTGCTTATTTCAGCAAGACAATGCCAAGCCACGTGTTACAACAGCGTGGCTTCATAGTAAAAGAGTGCGGGTACTAGACTGGCCTGCCTGTAGTCCTGACCTGTCTCCCAAGAATGGGGAATAATTCCACCTGAAAAGCTTCAAAAATGTGTCTCCTCAGTTCCCAAACGTTTACTGAGTGTTGTTAAAAGGAAAGGCCATGTAACACAGTGGTGAACATGCCCCTGTGACAACTTTTTTGCAATGTGTTGCTGCCATTAAATTCTAAGATGATTATTTGCAAGACAAAAATGAAGTTTCTCAGTGTGAACATGAAATATCTTGTCTTTGCAGTCTATTCAATTGAATATAAGTTGAAAAGGATTAGCCAATCATTGCATTCTGTTTTTATTCAACGTGCCAACTTCACCGCATCCGTTTTTGTGCCGCTGACAAAACGCCGAGGGGGCGTGCTGGCTTTTGAGCGATACTGTACTTCCTGGTGTTTACACAGGAGGCCCGCGTCTTATCCACAGTTAGGCACCAGACAAGCCTGAGTCAACACGGCCTTTCTGGTTTTTGTTATTCCATCGCCTCCGCCATGTCGGGGGACGGGAAGACCGATTGCGCAACAGCGCCGAGAAAGAGGGCGCGTAAGTTACAGCGCGGTAACGCAAATTCAAGAAGGGGGGGGGGCGCTTTATGCTGAAAACCGGACCTGCCGCTGCATCCACGTGGGAAGGAGAGGCGAGAAGGCAGCTGCAGGTGGCCTCCAGATGTAGCGACTCCAGCGAGGGAGGGGTCGGTCACGCCCATTTTCTGCTCGCTGGCTGACACGGCTCCTCCCTCTTGTCGTCTTGCAGTGACAGGAGCCATCTGGCCTGGCAGAGACTCGTAGCATCGAGTCCCCCCCCCGCCCCCCCCCCTCTTATTACACCAGCAAATAAAATGCACACAATGCATCCCCTCACCACCCCCATGCTGCCAAGCGGCTATTAACTCATGGAGGGGGCGCTGCGGCCCAGCTGTGCTCGCTGCGTTACGCCGAACAGACCAGGGGGGTCTCCAGGCCTTGTCCGACACTATGAGGCAGGGGTGTCGAACTGGTTTTAATTGACCACATCGCAGTTGTGTTGGCCCTCAGAGGGCCACTTCTAACAGTGAATGATATTATTGCACAGTTGCCTGCAGTTTGTATTTGATGACTTGTTTTTTTATTATTATTATTATTATTTATTATTATTTTATTGTTATGTACAACAATGTAAAAACATTTTTGGGATTTAGATTTACCCCAAAAAGGGACAAGCGGTAGAAAATGGATGGATGGATGTTAAAAGTGGGAAAATAACTACTGTAAATACCGGACTGTAAGCCGCTACTTTTTCCCCTACACTTTGAACCCTGCGGCTTATAAAACGGCGTGGCTAATATATGGATTTTTCTTGGCTGGCGGCCATAATAAAAATAATTATATATATATATATATATATATATATATATATACACTACCGTTCAAAAGTTTGGGGTCACATTGAAATGTCCTTATTTTTGAAGGAAAAGCACTGTACTTTTCAATGAAGATAACTTGAAACTAGTCTTAACTTGAAAGAAATACACTCTATACATTGCTAATGTGGTAAATGACTATTCTAGCTGCAAATGTCTGCTTTTTGGTGCAATATCTACATAGGTGTATAGAGGCCCATTTCCAGAAACTATCTGTCCAGTGTTCTAATGGTACAATGTGTTTGCTCATTGGCTCAGAAGGCTAATTGATGATTAGAAAACCCTTGTGCAATCATGTTCACACATCTGAAAACACTTTAGCTCGTTACAGAAGCTACAAAACTGACCTTCCTTTGAGCAGATTGAGTTTCTGGAGCATCACATTTGTGGGCTCAATTAAACGCTCAAAATGGCCAGAAAAAGAGAACTTTCATCTGAAACTCGACAGTCTATTCTTGTTCTTAGAAATGAAGGCTATTCCACAAAATTGTTTGGGTGACCCCAAACTTTTGAACAGTAGTGTATATATATATATATATATATATATATATATATATATATATATATGTGTATATATATACATATATATATGTGTGTATATATATATATATATATATATATATATATATATATATATATATATATATATATATATATATATATATATATATATATATATATACACACTACCGTTCAAAAGTTTGGGGTCATATATATATATATATATATATATATATATATATATATATATATA
This sequence comes from Entelurus aequoreus, assembly GCF_033978785.1. Taxonomy (NCBI): domain Eukaryota; kingdom Metazoa; phylum Chordata; class Actinopteri; order Syngnathiformes; family Syngnathidae; genus Entelurus; species Entelurus aequoreus. The sequence continues at coordinate 3,674,516 of NC_084738.1, forward strand.
TATATATATATATATATATATATATATATATATATTAATCAGTGACGTGCAGTCACTGGAGGCAGGTGAGGCGGGGGCCTCACCTGCCATCATGGAAAGAAAAAAAATGTAAAAAGACAAAAAAAAATGTAATTGTTATATGTATCCAGTGATTATACTATAAAGTTATTTTCCATTTAACTTCACCAGTTTTAGACGGGAGTGTTATATCAACTAAAGCCCACACTTAAACTTTCCACGTGCAAGATTGAATCTATTTAAAAAATGTATTTAATATGAAGCCAAAAACTGCAAAATCAATGTCCGTATTGGAGGAGTTGTGAATGACTGTAGGGCCACAACATTAGGCACACCTGCAGACTGCAGCACGGATTTCATATTTCATTCATTCACAACTCCTCCAACACCAACATTATTTTAAGTGCGCCTTATAGTCTGGAAAATACGGAACATTTAAAAAAAAAAAAAACACATCCTCTGGTTTATGATTTTTTTTTTTATGTTTGACTGCCATCTACTGGTCACACTTATCATTACCAAATAAAATAGCTTCGGGGTCGGTAAGCAAAACCAGAATTATTCCGTACATTAGGCGCACCGGGCTATAAGGTCCACTGTCGGGTTTTGAAAAGAAAAAAAAAGGATTTTAAGTGCGCCTTATAGTCCGGAAAATACGGAACATTTAAAAAAAAACACACACATCCTTTGGTTTATGATTTATTTTTTTATGTTTGACTGCCATCTACTGGTCACACTTATCATTACAAAAATAAAATAGCTTCAAGGTCAGTAAGCAAAACCAGAATTATTCCGTACATTAGGTGCACTGGGCTATAAGGTCCAATGTCGGGTTTTAAAAAAAAAAATAAAAAAATAAAAAGGGGTTTTAAGTGCGCCTTATAGTCCGGAAAATACGGCACATTTAAAAAAACTAAAAAACCCACACATCCTATGTTTTATGATTTATTTTTTTTATATTTGACTGCCTTCTACTGGTCACATATCAAATATAATAGCTGTGAGGTCGGTAAGCACAACCAGAATTATTCCGTACATTAGGCACACCGGGCTATAAGGTCCACTGTCGGGTTTGGAGAAGAAAAAAAAGGATTTTAAGTGCGCCTTATAGTCCGGAAAATATGGAACATTTAAAAAAAACAAAAAACACACATCCTCTGGTTTATGATTTTTTTTTTTTATGTTTGACTGCCATCTACTGGTCACACTTATCATTACCAAATAAAATAGCTTTGAGGTCGGTAAGCAAAACCAGAATTATTCCGTACATTAGGCCTGCTATAAGACGCACTGTCTGGTTTAAAAAAAAAAAAAAAAAAAAAAAAAGGATTTTAAGTGCGCCTTATAGTCCGGAAAATATGGAACATTAAAAAAAAACAAAAAAACACACATCCTCTGGTTTATGATTTATTTTTTTTATGTTTGACTGCCATCCACTGGTCACACTTATCATTACCAAATAAAATAGCTTTGAGGTCGGTAAGCAAAACCAGAATTATTCCGTACATTAGGCGCACCGGGCTATAAGGTCCACTGTTGGGTTTAAAAAAAAAAAAGAAAAGGATTTTAAGTGCGCCTTATCCGGAAAATACGAAACATTAAAAAAAACAAAACACATCCTTTAGTTTAAGATTATTTTTTATTTTATTTTATTTTTATTTTTATTTATTTTTTAAACTGTGCTGCCATATTTTATACAATTATCACCTGGGAGCCGCCATGTGAGTCCCTGCTGTGTTTGTTGGCTGTCGAGCTGAATGGATGGCAACGTGTAGCATTGATTTGCAACACGGGACGGAGATCAAAACCGCAGGGAAAAAAAAAAAAGAAAAAAAAAAAAAAAAAAAAGACAAGGCATAGGCACAATGGAGGAGCCCAGTGGGAGGGGGTGGTCGATCAGGACCACCACAAACAGCAATTGTTCCAGGAAGTAGCTTGTTGAGGGAGACCATTGTTTATATACCGAAAAAAAAGATGATAGGGCTTAATTTGTGTTTATTTTACTACTTTTCCTTTCATTTGAAGCCGTTTCATCTTTGACTCCCTTGCACACCCCCCTCCACCCGGCCCCCTGCACTCGCTGGCCGGTAGACCCGAGGTAAATATGTGCGCGAGGTAAAGCAATCGCTAAATCTTTGAAAGGAGCCTGGCAGCGAGACCGCGCCACTCTTCCCCTCTATTCAGCGACATAAAACACGCGCGAAAGGAGAAAAACACACAAGGTTGGCCAACACTTCAGAGAGGATATTCAATATCCATGAGCTTTTTTTTTCATTTCACACTGATGAATAATTCAGGGTGACCTGCCCACAGCTGAGAGGAAAAGAAAGAGCGAGAAGGGAGGGGGGGGGGGAAGGGAAAGACACTCCAAAAAAAAAAAAAAAAAAAAAAAAGAACGAAGCGAGGAGGTGTGCAGAGGTCTGTTTTAACGCATGCAGCTGTTGCCGACTCGCCAGCTGGCGTGGCGAAACGGCGTCGGATAATTGGGGAGATGGTGTCAAAGTAAAGCCATCGACGTTTGGCGTCAGCGGACTTGTAAACAAACTTGGTGGGGGGAAAATGAACCCATTAGGCACACTTATGGTACCCAGGCCTGGCCCTAACCAATCTGGCGCCCTAGGCAAGATTTTAGGTGGCGCCCCCCCGCCACATCGGCAGTGAAGTGTATATACTCACAAGAAACCGCTTTTTACTTAAAGAAAGCAAATGAACATATTATATGAGAATGTTATGTTATGATTATCTTTAACCGAATCACAGCAGTGCTCAAATTTAAAAAACAGCATTCCCTCTCATGTGATATTGCTTAATTAACATGAATGATGTGCACTTTAACAACTAGGCTTACAACTATACTTAATATATAAAGGGGTGGAAAAGTGACTATTACCTGCAGGGCAAACATTAGCTAACCGGAAGGCAATAACAATGTAAACAAAAAAAACGCCTGCTTAAAAGATCTAATACAAATGTCCCTGAGGAATGTAAGGTGGGAGTACTGTAATTACCTAACGTTACATTATTATTTTCCATAACAATTTAGCCCCCTCCACAATATTAACCCGACGTTAAAACAGAACTAGCTATTTATTGATTAGCAATTGCCGAATCATGTAACATTAGCTTAATGCTAAAAAGCCAGGTTACTATTACATTCTGTAACATTCTGTACCTCCCTGCTACCTCTGTCTTTTTCTCGTTTCCCCTCTTCTTTTCTCTTTTTTCTTCCCTGGGCACCTGACAGTTTTGGCCGTTTTGACATCTTGTGTTGATTTTTTGATGTGGTAAGAGTCATGATACGGGAAGGGAGGGGACGCACCGTGCGGGGGGTTGGGGGTTGGGGGGGCGTAATGTTGTAACAAATAATATTTCTATTAAATAGGCTTTACTTTGCATTTTAATTAACGTGGGATTATTTTTTGTATTTAGAAATAATAGTACCAACTTTTTTTTTTTTTCCCCTCCAACATTTGTGGCACTGGCGTGGCGCCCCCTGATGGACGGCGCCCTTAGCATTTGCCTAAACGGCCTATGCCACAGGCCGGCCCTGATGGTTACCCTTACTAAAACCTTTGTGTCCAATTTGGTAGATTGGTACCCCAGCAGCAGCTGAAGGTGGTCAAATGTCCATCAGCACCGCTGGTGTGTCACATACAGGCCAGCATGGAAATACCTCCCCTCGGTTTGTTTTGCAATTTACTCCAACAATGTTTCTGACACTGGTAATACACCACCCAGGTCCCCGGGTGTCCATAGGCAACACAAACCATGAACCTTATTATTGTGGAGCGATTCTTCATTTCTTTTTCAGGAATCGCCC